>NW_024412397.1:11244534-11344461 GCF_014898765.1 Herpailurus yagouaroundi | reverse complement strand
AGAGAAGAGAAGAGAAGAGAAGAGAAGAGAAGAGAAGAGAAGAGAAGAGAGAAAAAAAAGAAAAGAAAAGGAAAGAAAAGAAAAAAAGAAAAAAGAAAAAAGAAAAGAAAAAAGAGAAAAGAAAAAAGGAAAAAAGAAACATTAAAAAAGCTCCATAAACTTGAGAACATGTTAATAGAAAAACGCAATTTGAACTATAGAAAAAGACTTTAAAAATGTAGCTAAAAAGCCAATTAAGTGGAAATATGTAACTAAAAACAATTGATTAGTCCACATAAAGTTCTAAGGAAAAACACAACCCGTATCATCGTCTACTAAATATAAATTAATTAAACCCTTGATTTTAAGGCAGAAATTTTCAAATTAGGTGAACATAAGATACACTGACCTGCTGGGTTACAAAAGACACACTTCAAAAATAAAGCCAGATGGAAAAGTGGAGAAAGAACATGCAAACACTAATGATGACAGACCAGGTATGACTTCATAGCAGGATTTCAATACAAGGAGGGATTTCAACACTAATTGAGTGAAAAAAGGGATATTTGATGATTTTTAACATTCTTTTGAGCAACAGATAGGACAAAAAGAGAAACTAGTATGAATGTGGGATGCTGAATAAGCTATCAACTAATTAAACCTAATTAGCATGTACAAAAGAGTACACCAAGCAGGTGCCGAATACACATATTTGCTTAAGTGTACGTGAAGCATTCACGAAAAATGTTGTCAAAGTATCTGAATAAACTTTAAAGCATGGAGATAACATATTTCAGGAAGAAATTAAAAATTCTCGATAAATGTCTGGAAAATCCCCTATTTCCAAATAAGCAACGTGACCTTGAAATGACTGAGTAATTGAAAACATAAGATAGTAGGAAGTATTCCAAACTGAGTAAAAACATGGCACATAAAAATGAGCATATACAATTTTTATACCTTTATGAATATGCTTAATGAAGAAATGTCAAAAATTATGTAAAGTTCCACTTTCAGCATTTAAAAACATACAGTACATTAAACCCAATATATGTAGAAATAAAACTAGCAGAAAGAATAACATTTTAAGAATAGTGATAAAAATCATCAGAGTTAGAGGCTGATCCTTTAAAAATATTTGTAAAATTGATAAACCTCTAAAAGTCAACTAGTCCAGGAAAAAAAGAGGGGAAAAATTACTAATATCAGCAATGACAGGAAGTCACAGCTCTTCTGGAAAAGCTAAATAAAGAACTATCATGAACAACTTTAGGTGAATGGGCAGGACAACCCAGTTGATAAGGTGCTTTTCTTGTAAAAACAGAAGTTGGGAAATGATTCGAGGAGAAAGTGAAGAGAATAGTTGTTCATGTTTTTAAAATATAATCTGCAACCGCAAAGTTCACAAACAAAGCCAAGCCCTCAGATGTCTCCAATGATGAAGTGTACTTGGTATGCATGGGGGGAAAGTACATTCTTTTAGAAAACAAAGACGTGGTTTTTTTTTTTTTAACTCTTTTAAGAACATTTCTTAAGTCTTTTTTTAATGCCAAAATACAAATGTTAAATTATTTGGGTCATTAGACTGAAAAATCACAAGGACATTACAAGACAATTACAGCATAGACCTCCTGAACTTAGAAGCCAAACCAATCCCTAGATAGATCAAGACCAAGTGTGTCTGATCACAAAAATACAAAGTATGTTTACATAATTCGCCACAGAATAAAGAAAAAAATCACATGCTCACCTGATTATACACAAACATTTTTTTTATAAAATCAAGGAATAATTAGGATAAAGAAAACTTTGAAATATTTAGGAAGGAACCAATCATGTTCAATAAAAAACATCTGAAAAAAACTTACAACTAGTACCACAATAGTGTTCAATACAATAACTTCATAAAAGACACAAAGTTAGAATTAAAATTGCCATTATTCATAGAAAAGTGAATTTTGTACACAGATAAGCCAAGGGATTGTATAAATATCTACTATAGGTGATTTAGCAAAGTACAGGACACAAAATCAATATAATAATTACTTGTTTTTGTATTTACTAGCAACAAAAAGTTAGAAAATTGAATGCAAAACAATGTCTTTTGTACAAATGCCAAAACTGTAATCTTAAAAACACATTTTCCAATTACGTGCAAGACCCTTTTTCCTGAAAAGTACAAATACTGTAAGTGTAATTTAAAATGATTTGGCAAAATATAGCTTATAGTCCAATCTGGCCCACTGCCTGTCTCTGTATGGTCCACAAACTAAGACAGTGTTTTACATTTTTAAGATATATAGCCCTTGTAATACACATATATAATATATATATGAGTGTGATATATAGATATGCATATATATATATATATATATAAAACACATACATATATGTATTTACAACAGAGAAGACATGTGTCCCACAAAGCCTAAATATTTAATAGCTTACCCTTCATAGGAAAGTTTGTCAAATCCTGGTTTAAATAGAAATATACTGTGTTCACAGATTTTATGACCATACCATCAAGTGTCATCTTTCCTTAGCTTGATCTACAGTTTTAGTGTAACCTAGGTCATATTCCCAGATTTTTTGTTTGCTTTTGTAGAGATTGGCAATTTTATTTTAAAACATTTGGTAATGTAAAATATCTATAGAATATCCACTCCCCATCCCTGCCAATCTTGGAAAGGAACAAATTTGGAGGAAATTTTTAGGGTGATTAAAATATATGTTGATTTGTTTATAGTTGGTTTTAATAATAGTGTAAATATTTATCAAAGCTTATACCGTATAGTTAAGACCTATGCTGTATACTCTGAAAAATTTATCTTAATTAATGAGAGAAAGGAGTAAAAGACAGAAACAGAAAATTGAGTAAAAAACCTCCAATGTTTCTGAAACTGAAACTTCAAGGGACTCAAAGCCCACTTATATCAGCAACGCAGGTGAATAAAATGTAACTTAGTAAAAACTTGTTTTAGTTCCAGAACAAAAGAATATTGTTGAGACTGTGAAATATCCATGTACTTTTCCAGGGATGAGTCACATCAATGTTTGAAATCTGGTCATGTTAATTTACTTGTTCAAAGTTGCTCTGGCTGTTCTAGGTCTTTTCCATTTCCCTGTGAGTTTTAGAATCAGCATGTCAATTGCATTAATAAAGTCTGCTGGGATTTTAACTTCAAAAATGTTGTATTTATGATGAAATTGGGGAGAATCCTGCTTAATACTATCTTCTAACTTAAAACAGTGTTTCTCATTATTTAGGTTTTCTGTAGTCCTTCTCTGTAATGTTTAGTAGCTTCCAGTAGAGAGATTTACATATATTTTTTTTCAAATTTACTCCTAGGTATTTTATATTTTCAGTACTAATGAAAATAAGTACTTTTCTTAATATCAT
The DNA here is from genome assembly GCF_014898765.1 of Herpailurus yagouaroundi. NCBI lineage: Eukaryota > Metazoa > Chordata > Mammalia > Carnivora > Felidae > Herpailurus > Herpailurus yagouaroundi. The sequence continues at coordinate 11,341,082 of NW_024412397.1, read as the reverse complement.
AATCATTGCTAGTTTGTAGAAATGCATTTACTTTTATATATTAATCCTGTGTTCAACAACTTTGTTAAATTCCCTTAGTAATCAAAATAGCATGTTTTTTACATCCCCTAAGATATTTAATTTCACCTCTTAATTTTCCATGTAGGTGCATGTATGATCGTGTGTGTGTGTGTGTGTGTGTGCGCATTAAGATAAATTAGATACCGATTTTTCATATACTACCACTGGAATCATTCCCATATGTCTATAATTGTCACATGCCTTTTAGTAAGTGATTCTTACCAGACATAAAGAACCCTATCCCAGCGGTGGTCCTTTAAACTCTCATTAGTTCACATTGGACAAAGTGGTTTGACAACTGACAAGTTGGCAATGCCTTTATGTTACGGAGTTTGAATGACCATATGTCAAATATGTCCTCACAATTCTAGATTACAATGCTGTGTTTTCAGCAAAATTAAGAGTGAGATCAGAAACTACCTAGGATAAAAAGATAATCAGGATTTTTTCAATGCTCTTTCTTATATGCACTCTGAACACACTTCAAATGGTGGCTAATTTGAGAAGCTGTCAGCTTCAACTTTGATGTACTCTGAAACAGGGCGGTACGCTTGAGTTTGGAATAGGTTCCCTTTTTAGCATGGATTTGTTTTGATGTGTATAGAATAAAAATATGTGGCCTGACCAAGCTATTAGAGTGAGATATTCATCTATTCATTCAACAGATATTTGAGTGCCCACTGGGTTCAAGACTGGTCAAGTACTGACTTATCGAATTATTTTTCACTCAATGAGAGAAAATAATTTTTTGAGAATATACATGCACATTTATATGCTCACCTTAGTACTAACGAAGAATCACAGTCCAGGAGTTCAAATTTTAAATGACAAGACTATATATAATTATCTATCGCCACCTGTTTATCTGATTTACCCTTTAAATATACATCACCTTGCCAGATTGCTTGTAACAAGACAGAGAAATGAAGACATCAAGTGTTAAATTTCACCATCCTTTCAGGTACCACCACACCCCTGCTTCCTGCATGTTTGGAAGAGATCCACTCTTCATTTCTCTACTTGCTTTGTTATGGAAGTTGACCAACTAAGGCTGAGTCAAGTATTATCTGCATGATCTTAAGTGTCCCTCATTTCTCTCTCTCCCCCTGCAGCCTCTCTCTTACACACTCACGTACATCCTGAGACAATAAATTTATGACATTAACTCTGAAAGAGAAAATTAGATGAATCAGAAATTCACTTCAAGATACAGAAGTCCAAGGTATAATCAAGAGCAATGTAGAGAAAGTAGTTACATTTTCACCTGGAAAAAAAAAATATGGACTAGAAACAATTATGAGAGAAATTACATAAAATTATAAAATCTACAATTCATAGTATTTTTCCTTAAGAGTATTAGTTACATTTGAAAATAACTTTCTCCAATATAACATTTTTTTGATGGAGAGTTTTAAAATAAATTAGCATTTTCGAACAAAAATGAAAACCTTATATCTGACTCAGTTCTGATTCTCACATTTTACAGAAAAGGTAAGAGACCCAGAAAGGTTCAACAGTAGGTCCAAGGTTATAAATCTAGCAGTTTTAAAGAGCTTTGTGTTAACACTTTAATAACTTAGTGTAAAAAATAGTCAATAATCAAGAATACACGTAAATCATTTAAATTCCAAACATCTGAAGAATTAGAACACCCTTCAAACATAAAATATACTATGTGATACTTAAAATTGATGAATGATCTCACACCAATAAGCCGCATGTGTGGCAGAGGGGAGGGGAAGGGGAGGTGAAGGAGGGGGGGAGATAGCAGTGAACATTAATATGTCCTGAACTTCATTTGGTTTAGGAACTGATTGTACTGATCTTTCAAAACACTACATCAATTTTAAATCACAGCAATCTTGGAAGATAAAAATATACCGGTCTTGTCACGATTACCAGATGCATTAGATTTATCACAATTTTTCACTGGGTGTCTTCTGTTGTTCCCATAATTGGAATGAATCATATAGTGAAACAAGTTGACATCAAAATTGTTAACTACCATATTTAATAGTCCAAGTTGAATTTTTTCTAAGGGTTTCTCATACATATCAATATGTGTCTACAGCAGTGGGGCAATTATATTTTAGAGAAAACGGTTGGAGGTTTGTCATATTTCATTATATTTTTGAAGTAACATTCAGTTATTTTATACTTGCCAAACTGATGCCACCTTGCAGGTACCCAAACTAATAAATGTTTAGTGGAAGATTTTGCAGAAGTAGACACTTGTTTTTGAAGTGCTATTTTTTTTTCCTTTCAATTTAACGGAATTTTTTCTCTTCTACAAAATATTTATTTTTTGATGTTTCTTTGTTTTTTGAGAGAGAGAGCATGAGCGGGGGGGGGGGGGGGGGGGGGGCAGAGAGATTGGGAGACAGAGACTCCGAAGCAGGGTCCAGGCTCTGAGCTGGCAGCACAGAGCCCGTGGAGGGGCTCAAAGTAACTCATTGCGGGATCATGACCTGAACCAAAGTCAGAGGCTTAACTGACTGAGCCACCCAGGTGCCCATTCAAAATGTTTTTATAGAGTGCCAGATGATATATTAAAAACAACACAAAATTAAACACATTTATCTAGACCTTCAAATACGTTGAGAATATTAGATGCTTCTGAGGAGTAGACCTAGGTTTTCCTGTTTCTGCTACTAAACACAACTAAAACCCATACATCATAAGTAATATAAACCTAAGAAACTTGGAAAGGCAAGAAGACCATAAACCAACTAGAAATATCCAAAACTAAAGAATATGGCGATGTGTTCCCTGGTTTTCCTTTTTGTGTCATAAATTCCAGGTGTTTTAATGTTATATTTAGATCCGAAGAAACCATCAATCTGGAACTGCCAGTGAGCACACTCAGAAACAAACAATAAAAGCCAGCCGTCTCTAGCCACATGGGGAAGACAGGGGCAGCCCTTTGGGTAATATCCTTCCAAAGACAGAAAACTTTTGGACAATAATTCATACAAGCCTCATAGAAGAGAACTGCTTCTAACTCCACCTACGCCAATAAAGACCCAGTGGGGAGTCCAGACTTCACACCTCATGAGGAGGTAGTAAGGCTCCTGCCTGTTTTGTGCCAACGAAGGTCAAGTACAGAGTCAAGCCTTCAGTTACCACTGGCTCAGAATACACACCTCCCATACTTAGTAGGCACTACATGGGAAGTCAGAGTTTACAACCTCACTCAGCAGCAATGAGGAATGTCCCCACTTAGGTGTCAATGGAGGGCTGGTAGGAAAACTGCAACTATCTCCATCTGGCAGTAATGATATAGCATCTCTCTTTACCCTTCCCCAACATGGCTGACACAATAAGTCAGAAAAAAACAAAACACTGAAATAAGATGCAGGGTCTCATATTCTGAAAATGGCATTTCATTTGAAAACCAATTTCAAACCAAGAACCAGGAGAATTTTAAACTAAAAAAAAAAAAAAAAAAAAAAAGATGCCAACATCAAGATAACAGAGATGTTATAATTATCTGACAAAGATCTTAAAGAAGCCATGATAAACAATGGAAAGCCTCAGCAACGTAGTAGCAAATCTCAACACAAAGACTGAAATGAAAATATCAGAAATGAAAAATAAAAACTAGAATAAAAAGTTCTGGTGGTGCTCATCAGGAGACTGGGGAGGACATTAAAGCACGGTATCAAACGACAAAAGAAATAATCAGTAAATTAGAAGAGAAAAAAACAAAAAGAAAAACAATCTGAAAATAAAATTTTTAGAAGTCTAAGGGGTCTGATGAACTGTAAGAAAAAGTTCGAATATTTATATAATCGGAGTCTTAGAAAAATGGAGAAAGAGGATAAAGCTAAAAAAATAATTAAACGTAATGGCTGAAAAGTTTTTAAATTTAGCAAGAAATATAATTATAGATTCAAGAAATTGAACAAGTTCCATTAAGGGCCAACCCAGAGAAATCCAAGTCAAGACATACATTATACTTCTGTAAACTGAACAACAGGAAAAAAAAAATCATGAAAACAACCAGAGAAAAATGATCACTTGACTATAGGAGAGAAATGAAATGAAATACAGTGGATTGAAAGTCCAGAAGAAAGTAGCCTCCACTTGATATGTCTTTAAGTGCTGACAGAAAATTGTCAATCCAAAGTCTTTTACCCAATGAAAATATCCTTTGGAAATTAAGAAATCAAGACTTACTCAGATAAAAGAAAATAAATCACAGCAGATGCACCATAAAAAAAATGACGAAACAATTCTCTAAACAGAAAGGAAACAATAAAAGAATCTTGAAACAGCAGGAGTAAACGATATAGTAAGCAAAAATATGGGGAAATACTCTCGGCTTTCCTTCTCAATTTTCTAAATTATGTTTTGATTGTTGAAGTCAAATTTATGACGTCAGATGTGGTGTTAAATGCAAATTTATATTATAAATACAGGAGGATAAATGGATGTAAAAAATTTTCTAGTTTAATCAAATTAGTACACTTGAAAACACTGTAGGTAAATAAAAATTGAATTGTGAGAAATGTTCAAGTCAAAAGGAAGGGAGAAAAAAACCATTACAAACAAAGATCAAATTGTTTTTAAAAAGTTATGCACTAACACAGCAGTGACTGCTTTAAACATAAATGGTCTAAATAAATACATAAATGAAGATTGGTAAAGTGGATTTAAAAACATGACCCAAATTAAAGTGGGCTACAAAAAACTAACTTCAAATGCAATGATATATGTACGTGCTCTAAAATCTACTCAGGATTCCATAACAAAAAACCACAGCCTGGGTACCTTAAACAACATGTTTTTTGCTTGTTTGTTTGTTTGTTTGTTTGTTTTTTGAGACTGGAAGTCCAAGAGAAGTTGTCACCCAGATTGGTGTCTGGTATCTTCTTGGGTTGCAGACAACTCTTTCTGTGTTCTCACATGGCCTTTTCTTGGTGTATGGAGGGAGGGAATGAAGGAGAGAGAGATGTGCCACTTCTTATAAGGCCACCAATCCTATTGGATTAGGGCTTGAACTACGTACCTCATTTAACCTCAATTACCTGCAAAAATACCCTATTTCCAAATACAATCATGTAAGGGGTTTATGCTTCAGCATGTGAATTTTGGGGCACACAATTCAGTATACAGCAGCCAGTTAAAGTAAAATGAATGGCAAAAAGTATATTATACACACACTAATAAAGGGGAAGCAAAATTAGTTATATTAATATCAGATTTAAAAATCTAAATTATAGAGCAACAAAAATCACCAGAAAGGAATTATAGAACATGTCGATCCACCAAGAAAATGTAACAATCTTATGTGTATACCCACCAAATATCAGAGCTGCAAAGTAGTTAAACAAAAAACTGATAGAACTGAAAAAAATAGTCAAATCTGCAGCTATAATTGAAGATTTTGACATTTACATCACAAATCATATGATGAAAGATCATCATGGGAGGAGCACATCAACTCATTTATGAAGCTAGTGTTACAAATGGAAACTACAGACTCATAACCCTCATGCAGAAACAAAAATATTTAATACAATATTAGCGAGTAGAATTCATCAACATATAAAAGAATTGTATTCCATGACCAACTGAGGTTTATTTTAGAGATGCAAGGAAGGTACAACATTCAAAAACCAACAAACGTTAATCCACCATATCAGCCAGATAAAGAAAATCATACAACACTATCAATGAGAAAGTCATTTGACAAAATCCAATGCCCATTTGTGGTAAAAATTCTCAGAAAAATAGGAATAGAGAGTAACTTCCTAAACTTGCTAAAGTACATCTAAGAGTAACCTAGAGCTAATGGTAAAAACTGAATGCTTTCATCCTAAGATGAAGAAAAAAACAAAGCTGCTCACTCTCATTACTTTAATTCAAAGCAGTGCCAGAAATTCTAGCATGAAGGCAAGAAAAGGAAAGAAAGGAGAGCAAATCAAGAAGAAATAAATCTGTCCCTAATCTTATAGGAGCATCGGCGTAGAAAACACCAACATTCCCGCAAACAGAACTAATGCGTAAGCTCAGCAAGGTATCAGAATACAGAGTCAAGATAAAAATTGTATTTATGTATTCTAGCAATGAACACGTGTTAGCAGAAAAAGCTACAGTCTCCTTCATAATTGCTAAAAATTTAAATAGGTGTGACTCTAACGAAAATGCACAGGACCTCTATGCTGAAATCTATGTAATGCTGTTGGAAGAAGCGAAAGATCTAAATAGAGATGATTTTCGTGAGCAGAAAGTCTCAGTAAAGATGTCAATTGTCGTCTAATTGATAAACAAGTTTAACAAAACCATATTGAAATCTCATAAGACACATCTCCTAGACATTCTAGACAATCAAGATATAGTGAAGATTCTAAAATTTGTGTGTAAAGTCAAAACTAGCTACAATTAAAAAAATAGTAAAATGAAGAAAATAGTCTATCCAACCAATTTCAAGATTAAATATACAGCTGCAATAATCAACACAGTGTGGTCTTTTCAGAGATACAGACATAGAGATCAATGGGACAGAATGAAGAGCCAGGTAATAGTTCCTCACCAATAACCCCAGCTGATTTTGACAAAAATGCAAAGGTATTGCCATGAGATCTAATTCCTCCAAAATGGATTCTTTCCCATGGTCAGTTCTTCCATATTCTGTTTTCTGCATTATTTTTCCTCCTGTTAGCATCTACTGACATACATCTTTGTCTCCTCCAACTAAATATAAACTATAGAATGTTTTTTTTTAATGGTTATTTATTTTTGAGAAACACAGAGAGCACAAGCAGGGTAGGGGGAGAAAGAGAGGGGGAGACACAGAATCTGAACAGGTTCCAGGTTCTGAGCTGTCAGCACAAAGCCCAATGTGGGGCTTGAACCCACAAACCAGGAGATCATGACCTGAGCTAAAGTCAGATGCTCAAATGACTGAGCTACCCAGGTGCCCCAAAAACTTTCTTTTGTTGATTGGTCTATCCCTTTAGTATGTAGAACGTACTTGGTATGTAATGGATGCTTAATATACTCACATTTTTTTAAATATTTATTTTGAGAAAGAGAGCGCATGAGCAAGGGAGAAGCAGAGATAGAGGGAGAGAAAGAATCCCAAGCAGGTTCCACACCATCAGCATAGAGCCCAATTTGGGGCTCAAACTAACGAACCATGAATTCATGACCTGAGACAAAATCAAGAGTCAGATGCTTAACTGATTGAGCCACCCAGGCGTCGCTCTTAACATACATCTCAAATGAATGTTACCTAGAAGCTAAGTTGTTTAAGGCATGGTTTCAGTTACAATAACAAAACTTGAGTGCCAGCCAAGCTCCTGATAAAAAAGAATGGTATAAGGATTCACATGCAGAATCTGACCCTTTGGCAAATAATCACTTGATATTAAATAAAATGATAATCTATTGCATTAATGAGATTATCTTAAAGTCATTTCTAGATTAAAAAGAGAACATCTTAAATTAGTCAACCATATTTGCTATTAATTTAAAAATTTTTATTTGGTCATAATCCACTTATTTGCAAATGTTTGGTAATTCTTGGTTTCTGCATAAAAATCTTAGCGTTGATGGGATCTTAACTTTGTACTATCAATAGCAGAAACAATTAAGTCATACTTCTTTCCAAGGATCTTAGCTTTTAGGAAAGATGAAGTAATGAAGTGTCCTTAGGGGGAACACTGTACAGAAGATATGTGGAAATTTTGTATGTTCTTAATTTCTAACATTATTTTGAATTTACAATTTTCATGAAATGTAAAATGATTAGTTCTTATAAAGTACCATAAAAGTAATTCCAGGTATGGTTGATATAGTTATTTAATATTTATAATGGAAAGAAAACACAAGTATCTCATTTGATTTCTTATTGTTTTAAAACATTGGGTCAAAAGTGGTTCTTGCTAACAAGTGACTGTTCCCTGGTTTTCAGTGATAAATGAACAAAACACTATGTTTTGTTCAAATAAACAAAATACTTTATATGGGTATAAATATAGCAGTGAGCAGTATTAACAGAGGTAAGAACATTTTGCTGCAGTATTATCTACTTAGAGGAGTTTTTAAAGATGTAAACAAATAAATTATTCATTCGGCAAACCATAATAATTCATCAACAAAAATTATTTCATAGCCGATGTCTTCACCAACACTCTATCCCTTGTTTGAAAACCTTCATTGGTTTCCATTTGTGACAGCAATTTTAAAAAGTACCTCAGGGGCACCTGGGTGGCTCAGTCGGTTAAGCCACCAACTTCAGCTCATGATCTCGTAGTTCGTGAGTTCAAACCCAAATCAGGCTCTCTGCTGTCTGTGCAGAGCCAGATTCAGATCCTCTGTTCCCTGTCTGTCTCTGCCTCTCTCTCTCTCTCCATCGCAAAAACAAACCATTTTTTAAAATACAAAAAATGGATTATTACAGATCTTAAATCATTATTTGCTTTGCCCAATCCTTAAACTTCTCTCCATCCTCTGTTTTCTCACTCTCTGATGGCAAAAGATTGTTTTTCCTCCTGTTTTGTGAAGGTATATTCTCAGGCTTTCCTCTGCTTAATTTCAAATCACTTTACTGACCTCAAACTAAAAATTATCATGCTTCACAAAGCCTCTTCTAACTTGATAGTATAACCTAGAATTTTATATATATGTTCATAAAATGCACACTTCTTCCAAATAAACATTTTTCTTTCAATATCATGACTCCACTGTCTTGAACACACTTTGCATAAAATGTATGTTTAATAAATATTTACTGAATGAATTATCCACTTGTGGTTCTAGATTTCTTATTGTGCAGTACTTTTTTTTTTTTTTTTTTGCTATTTATACTTTCTTCTTAAGTTTAGAGAACAAAGTATGCTTAAATAGACAACTAGGATTTTTGCATTCTATGCATTCACACTCTAGCTGGAGCAAAACAAACAAAAATAATTTACTTGGAGTATGGATTGATATTCTACCAATTTTAATTAAATTCTAAGTATTGTTTTACTACATTAGGTATTTTATAATTACAATTATTCATGAAATTACAGTTGTATACTCCAGAATTATGGCCTAACACTTTAAATTAGTTTCTATGATCATTGTCATCAGTAATTTTTTAAAGGTAATATGAAGTATCCATTCTAGTTCAGTATTTTCACATTTCAAAAGAAAATTAAAATATTGACAAATAGTACCATAGATATCTGATTCAGGGAAGTTAGTACACGGTATTATTAAAAAAAAAAACCCTGGAATTTACTGTTAGCTTTAATAAATTGACTTCTTTGTAGCTAGATTTCCTACCAAATCATAATTTTAAAATTCATCCTAGAGTTAAGATGCACAAAAGCACCATATAAATGTATAAATGAGAATATGTTTCTACAGTCTTACATCCATCCAAATTTTTACTTTAAGGTATCATTTTCATGATAATCTGAATAATAGATTCAGCTGTCGGTAAGTCTGAATGTTTGTGTTATCCCCCTCAATCTTAATACCCAATGTGATGATATTAGGAGATGGGGCATTGAGGGGGTGCTAGGGTCATGAAGGGGATGTTATTCAGGAGACCCCATAGAGCTCATTGGTCCTTTCCACCATGTGAGGATACAAGAAGTCTAATCTACAAGAGAGCCCTCACCCAACCATACTGGCATCCTGATCTAAAATTCCCAGTTTCCCAAAGTGTGAAAATTACCTTTGCTCTTTGTGAACTAGTCAGTCTGTAGGATTTCGTTAAGGTAGCCCAAACAGATTGAAACAGCTTTTAAACTTTGAACTTGACAGTCAAGGGTACAAAACCTCCATTTTACAGGATACTTAAGTTCTCGGGATCTACCACATATCACAGTGCCAATCACTAACATTACCGCATTGTATACTTAGTATTTCCTAAGAGGGTAGACCATTTGTTATTACCATAAGACCATTTGTACAAAATAAGGAAGGGGGGAGGGAACTTTGAGAGCAGATGGATAGGTCCATGGTTTTGACGGTGGTGGTGGTTTCATCGGTATATCCTCATCCCCAAACTCATCGAGTTGTATAAATTACATATCCAAGTTTTTTTCCCCTTTATTTACCAATCATACCTCAGTAAAGTGGTTTGACAATGTGAACTGTATCTATCAGACAAAATAAGGACAACAATTTTTAAAGGTCATCTCTCAACTCCTAGATCATAAAAGTTTTAGCCTCAAGAGAAATTTCAGCAATGAATAAGAAGCACATAAATTGTGCATTTACATATAGGGATTCAGCTATTGGTGCTTAGGCTAAGGAATAAGAATGGGAGAAGCAGCGGCAGTGAGACAGAGGAGAAGAAATGCATACAGTGTGGTTGGTCTCCTCCTCATTCCATTTATGGCCTGGATAAAATGCATGCACGTCTCTTGTGTGAAAGGGGGGTGGGGTGTGTGAATCTACTCTTTTGCATTTGGCCCTGGTCCACAAAGGCTGAACGGGAGCCAGTTTATTAATCTGGTCTCATCGGGGAGGTAGGGACAAGAAAGTGAACCTAGATGTGTTGGACACATTGAAAGTCTATGGAAACTCGATGGAAACTCAAACCATTTCCCTATCTGTTCCCTGCCCGTGTCTGGAATACTTGAGAGACAAATGAGTCACCGAGCTGCAAGCAGCACCCCAATTACTACGGAGCAGTGGTTTCAGCCTGTAAAACTTTCAGTCTAGAAAAATAGATATGCTTTTTTTATTTTCTTCAGGCAACTGTCACCGGAGACCGTGAAAAGCTGAACCACCCAAGTTGGGTTCCTTTCACCAAACTCAGCAGTCATGTAGGTCCTAACCCTGGCCTTGGGGAGAGCAAGGAGTTCAGGGACAAGCCCGAGTATCATTTGTATCAGTCGATATAGTCTTCACTGGAAAGGTACACCAGAAACAGGGAATTCACACCTCTCTGAATGTCCGTCCCCATCTCGCAGCTTTCTAAAATAAGTTCCTCTATATGTGATATTTTTGGCCTTATACTCAGACATATGACCCTAACTCTATTTTTTTTCATTATGGAAGACTAACTTAAGACACAGTATTTCACCAATGTCTTACACGGTCTTTGCAGCTTTATACCCCCTCGACTAAAGCTTCTTTATGAGTTAGGAACTGTGTGTTTCTAAGTTTTGTCTCACGGCTTGGCATAGACTAATATTCCATAGGGTTTTAGTAAACAATTGACCGAATACAAAATAAATAAGTAAATGAGTAGAACGTATTAGTTCTATGATCACTAAAGTATTCAGTGACATCACCTAGTTCAGTCACCTACAAGGGTTCACGAACCTGAAAAAATATGTATACGCACATCTAGTTTCAACTTAGAGCATGTGTAATTATACACTAATTTAAATCCACCGTATCCCTGCATAAACCAACGAGTCTGTATAATGTTTAAAGCATTCCAGATCTTTAGGGTTTCTGCAATGGGATGTTCTCGTGATCCTTCCCTCCCTTGTCCTTGTTATAAATAAAATTTAATGAGGAGTTCTTGGTCCTTTAGTATTTTCCAAAATGACCCTAGCCACTAATTGGCTAAACTGAACAGTCACCACCAACTTCCTTTAGCACAGCATGAATTAAGCAGCGTTGCTTAATAAAAACCTGTAATATTTGGAGCAAACCACCTCTAATCAATGGAGCATGAATGATCCATTCCGCACAGTCAAGTAAACAGTACAGAGTTCAGCAAACTTATTTCAATGGTGAGGAAGTGAAATATTTCCAACCATTTCTATTGGAATAGGAGAGGCAAGGCTAATAATAACCTCTGAAACTAAGGGAAAGTTTTCCTGTAATGGATGGGGAGGAAATGCTGTTTCACAGAAAAAGTCTTGAGGTTCACACAAAATTAAGCTTGTTTGGCACGGTTCTTTAAATATATGCCAAGCACACATTAAGCATTCACATTAAGGTATGCTTTTCTCTCTTGGCACTCTAAGACTGCATTAGGCAAGGGTTTCACATCTTTAAATTGTTCTGAATAATTTCTTCTTGTGGTAGCCTTAGCATAAAGTATTCAAAATATCCCAGGAGAAAGTCCCTAAATAGATGCTTTCCCAAAATAGAAGTGCAGTGGGTCCTACCTTAAGTGTAATCTGACAAGGCTGAAAGAAAGCTTGTAGGATAAAAACAGCTTAGAATCAGATACTGAGAACGAAGGACATGATTTCAGAATATTAGGCAATTTGTAATACTCTCACAAGTTTGGCCACTAGTTCAGAAGAACTAATTGAAATGCAGAGCAGACAAAACACAATCAGGAGGCTTGGAGAACAACATTCAAACTCACATATGCTAACAACATGTAATTTCTTAGGTCACTTCTCACTGTTACTGGTTTTTTTTTTTTTTTTAATTTCATGAGCTTCTGATTTTCTTAAATTTAAATACATATTAATATCTTAACTGATTTAATGACAACCTCTAGCCCTTGAAGCCAAATTTACTTTTTGGGGTTTTTTTGGACAAAGTGAAAACATTTTAAGGCATAGCTATGCTTAGGGCATTTCCTTAAGAAAGAAAGAAAGAAAAAAAGCTTAAGTGTGTACAGAAAACAGCAATGGGGGAATTTTTAAAAATGTAACTCTCTGGGGGTACCTGGGTGGCTTGGACGGTTAAGCGTCCGACTTTGGCTCAGGTCATGATCTCACGGTCCGTGAGTTTGAGCCCCGCGTCGAGCTCTGTGCTGACTGACAGCTCAGAGCCTGGAGCCTGTTTCAGATTCTGTGTCTCCTTGTTTCTCTGCTCCTCCCCTGTTCATGCTCTGTCTCTCTCTGTCTCAAAAATAAATAAACGTTAAAAAAAAAATTAAAAAAAATGTAACTCTCTGAGCTGTCCCCAGCTATTCTGGTTGAATAGATTTGGCTGCCCTAACACAACAATACTCTAAAGCTAATACAATGTGAAACAGTGCTACACAAAGTGGGTGAAGATTGTCCTGGCCCAAAGACAGCCATTGGTCTCCAACAAGGTAAAGGCTGAAGACGAGGGGAAACTTTCAGAAACATTTACATCCATTTAACAAGGTAGTTTCACGTTTACTCAATCTAACGATAAAATCTGGTTCCTCCCCTTATGCTGCATTATACTGGCAATTAAAGACTTCTTTCAAAATTAATTATTTAAAGTTTATTTATTTTGAGAAAGAGCAAGAGAGACAGAGTGCGAGCAAGGGAGGGGCAGAGAGAGGGAAACACAGAATCTGAAACAGCCTCCAGGCTCTGAGCTGTCAGTGCAGAGCCTGACATGGGGCTCGAACTCTGAATGGTGAGATCACGACCTGAGCTGAAGTCAGACGCTTAACTGAGTGAGCCACCCGGGTGCCCTTCAAAATTATTTTTAGAAGGAAAGGATTCCAAGAGTTGGGTGGAAAATGGATAAATCTGTAAAGTTTATTTTAGTAAAAATAAATTAGAAAATTTAGGCAGAGGGAGGTTTGTAAACTGTTAAATTCAATTATCGTTGCTTAATTCTAAAATATTTTGATACTTTCTAATTATAATTGTTACTGATTCTTAGTTACAACTGTTCTGGTCAGAAAATATGGGTATGATTTTAATCTGTATAAATTTATCAGGACTTTCTTCATGACATGGTCTACTTTATCAAGTATTCTATTTATAATACAAATATGAGTATTCTGAAGGTGGCTGGCTATATTATTCAATGAGTATCAACTGGCTAAGTATTATTCAAATAATCTATACCTGTATATAGATTTTCTATTTTTGCTATGAAATATGGAAAAAAATTATGTTAAAACCTCCAGATTATGAATTCCCACTCTGCTATAGGTGTGTATGCAAACTAAAGCTAATGTTACCCAATGATAGCTGTAACCTCTGGTCAAAATAAGAAAACAAAAACACAGAGCAAGACGTGGCAGCGGAGAACAGGTGGAGAGTGCATAATGTAGTAGGTTTGCATCAGCACTAAGGAATCCTGAGCCTAAAGACTTTGAACCTCCTATAATGGGCTGCAAACAAAGCTCTCCATTATGCAGAGGGAGATATTATCATTATTACACTAGTTAGTAAATATACTTGTCTCTTTCAGAGAGAGATGTTATTTTCATTTCCAAAGCTATTTGCTATATAAACATCCATGAAAAGACTTTTCAATATGATCTCTCAGTGTATTCGCTGGTAGGGTTTCAAGATGAAATGAAGAATACCCAGTTAAATAGGCTTTTCAGGTAAACAATTTGTTTTAGTAGAAATATGTCCCTTGGAGTGTTTGTGATAGACCTACACTGAAAGCTACCCACTGTTTATCTGAAATCCAAGTTTAAGTGAGCATCCTCTTATTTCCCCAAATGGCTCTCATAGCTGCTTGAAAGACAGGACAAAATGTCAGAGAGCCATGGAAAAGTGTCTACCGGCTGGGAGTTTCCAAATTTTGTTTTCCTGGTTTTTTTGTTTTTGTTTTTAATTTTTGTGACTTTTCCTCCAGGGCAAGCCTCAGTTGCTAATATAAGATAGCAGGATAGAAATTTCACTGTCTTTCTGGATGGAGGAAATAGGAAAAAGAACCCAGACAGGAGAGAGAGAAGCGAATCCAAAGGAGAGGGAGAACCAGAGAAGGGTATTCCAAGTCTCTATGGGGGCTAAAATTCTCAGTCGTGCCCCCCAACTATGCATGCACAGGAGAGACTCAAAGGACCGTAGTAAAAAATAGCAAAGTGAGATTGGACCCACTGCTCACAGAAGGATAGCTTTAAGTCTGGTTATAACAAGACTGCCTGGCTGCTAACACAGGAACACCAACATCTTCAGGTGATTGCATCTGGACATGAAATCAGTTTAAACAACATACAGTCACAATGCCCAGGAGACGATCTAAATGTTTTTGGTAAACAATAAATTAGGAACACAAAGGATATGTTGACCTTTTCTCAAGAAATTAAAAAAAAATTACATGGAACTATCAGGAAAAAAACCTCAGAGCAACTCCTACAACCATGGTCTTGAAAGCAAAAAAGAATACACATGAAATACATGAAAAAGACAGGAAATCTTAGCAGAGAGAATAAAAACAATTTTGGAATGAAAACTACAATTTTTGACTTAAAAATATGATAAATGGGCTTAATCGCAGAACGGAAATAAAAACATCAGGGACTTCAAGATTGATAAATTATGAACTTTGAGAGGCTCATAGGGAAGGAAAAAAAATGCAAAGAAGGAAAAGACTTCCAGAAACTCCAGGACAAAAGTTCTAACAAATGAGTAATTGGAGCCCCAACGGGTCAGTGAGGGAAGTGGAACACAACAATATGTGAAGAAAAATAGCTGAAAATTTTCCAAAACTGGAGGGAAATGTAAATTAAGAGTAAGAACTGGTAAGAGTAAATTCAAAGTGAACAACGCCTAGCTATGTCCTGATCAAACTGTTGAAAATCCAAAGATAATGAAAATATCTTGAAAGACAATGGTGGAGGGGCAGTATTCCGTGAACTTTTGGGATCAATTAAGTGGATACAAAATGGCCAACATCTCCATACACTGCCCATATCTAAATACAAAGGATTATCCATTTCCCTCTTAAGTTGCTTAAAATGTACATGAGAATTTAAAGCAAAGATTCTAGTGTTGAGACTTATGGTATCAGCTATGACATGTAAAGAGCTTGGAAGCTGTCACCCTCATCTTTACAAGAGAAAGCTGGAAAAACTAAGAAATGATGACTGTGTTGGACACATCGGAGAATTGAGGTTTCTGGGGGAAATGCCACCCTGTAGTCTTGAAAGATGGGCACGTCCAGAGAGACACAAGCAAAGTCAGCTTCCCTAGAGCAGAAGCCACTTAAGGGCTAAGTCAATGGGAACACTTAAATGGGAATTGTGATGATCTGCTGGAGGCTGGCTGTGGACTATGAGGAAAGTGAAAGTATTTGAGGACCATATCCTAGAAGGGGGGCGACACTTTTCTTTGGCTTTACCTCCAAAAGCAATCTACTGTGTCTTTCCGGTGAACAGACAGGAAAGATCTCTACATACATCTGGAAGGAGGAAGGAAAAAGTAATCATTATAAAACACAAATGCAATGTTAGAGCTGGCACCATGAACGTGTTTCTGTCCAATGCAACTGACCAGTCAGGCTGCTAGTAAGAATACAACCTGAACAGCACTATCAAACAACTTGATCAATTTGACATTTATGGAATAATTCACCCAACAGAATGCATGCTCTTCTCACGTAGAATATCTGCCAAAGTAGTACACATTTGGGACCTTAAAATACAACTGTGGGCAGGCGGGGTGCAGTGCCTGGATGGCTTAGTCAGTTGATTGTCTGACTTTGGCTCAAGTCACAATCTCATGGTTGCTGAGTTCGAGCCCCATTCCAGGCTTGCTGCTGTCAGCACAGAGCCCACTTTGCATCATTTATCCCACTCTCTCTCCCTTCCCTGCTCATGCTCTCTCTCTCAAACCTAAATAAAACATTTAAAAAACCCTATAACTACACATGTGTAAAATTACATAAATGATACAAACTATGTTCTAAGATAACAATGGAATAAAATGACATTGAAAGCTATAAAATCTGCAAGTATTTGAGAAATAAGCAATGTACTTCAAATGACACATTTGTGAAAGGTTTGAGAGAAAAAATTTAAGAGTACTTTTAAAACAAAAATGTTTCTAATGAAAATGTTTGGAATGCAGTAAATGTTTAGAGGGGAATTTATAGCATTAAATACATTCATTATGATATATATAAAATAATCTAGAATTCTAGCTTAAGAAAGCATAGAAAAAAACCCAAATTACTCCTAAAGCAAGATGAATAAAAGTAATGAAAGAACAAAAACCAATGAAACTGAAAACAGGAAAACTGAAGGGGAAAAAAAAATGAAACTGAAAGATGATTCTTTGAAAACATCAACCGATAAACCTCTAGTGGACTAAGTGAGAGAGAAGCAAGGTGACAGACACTGGTCCAATGGTCATTAAATAAATATTAAAGTAATACTTCATGCTCACCAATTAGATAATTGAATGGAATAATGTAATTAAAAGAAAACACAAACTGTTAAAACTCAGGAGAAACAAATAGGCCGATATCTATTAAATAGGTTGATTCCATAAAGAACCTTCTGAAACCAAAACAAAACACAAAGCCCAGATGTGTTCACAAATCATTTCTACCAAGCATTAAAGGAATATAGATTACCACTTGTATACAGTATA
The DNA here is from genome assembly GCF_014898765.1 of Herpailurus yagouaroundi. Taxonomy (NCBI): domain Eukaryota; kingdom Metazoa; phylum Chordata; class Mammalia; order Carnivora; family Felidae; genus Herpailurus; species Herpailurus yagouaroundi. The sequence goes on along the minus strand of NW_024412397.1, from coordinate 11,323,836 downwards.
CACCAGAAAATAGAAGTAGCGAGAACACTTCTTAACTCGTTATGAATGCACATTACCCGAATATCAAAGTCAGTAAATATTACTAGAACACAAAACCACAATCGAACATCTTTCATAAACATAGACAGAAAAGTCCTAACAAAACATTAGCAAATTAAATCCAACATGCTTAAAAAAGAATTAGACATTGCAACTTGGTTTGTATTATTCCAGCTGTGCATGGCAAGTTGAGCATTTGAAGATCAACCAAGTTAACCTATTATGGAAAAAAAAAACCCTAAAGAATACAAATTGTTTAATCCTATGAAGTGTGATAGAGTAAGCATTTGACAAGATCCTTATCTGCCCATAATTTAAAAATAAAGGACAGCCTCCAATTTGATAAAGCAATCCTACAAAGCACCTCAGACTAATATCATGGTAAATAAGTGAGAAATTGGATGCTTCCTTCCTAAGAATGAAACAAGGCAAGATAGTCTTTTTCACCATTTCTGTTCAATACTGTGCTGGAAATTCTAGCAAGTGCGAACAAAACAAAACAAAAGAAATAGAACTTTTAAGAAATAATTTTTAAAACAATTAGGTAACATGGTGATCTATGTAGAGACTTGTAGAGAATCCACACAAAAGCTCCTAGAATGGAGTATAGCACATTTCAGGAGACAACATTAAAATATGAAAGTCAATGACTTTCCAGTAATCAGTAAGGAACAACTGTCATTTTAAATTTTTATAAAGACACCACTTGGCGTAGCTCCCAAGAAAATTAGATATAAAGCTAACAAAATATGTACCAAATCATGTGTGGAAAGAACATATATGGAAAGAACACTGATGAAAGAAATCAAAGAACTGAATGGGGAAATATTTTTGTACATGCCCTGAATTGGTAGATTTCATATTGTTAAGGAAATCCATTGTTCTCAACTTGATCTATAAACTCAGTTCAATACCAATCAAAATCATAGCAAGCTATTTTATAAGCATACACAAATTTAAAATTTAAAAGGGAAGCAGAAGATGTGGTTTGGCTGACACAAAAATGCAGAGCAAACTTGGAGGACACGGAGTGTATGATTTAATGACCGCCTGTGAAGCTTCAGTAATCAAGAAAAAGGGTGTTGGCAAAATAATAGATAATAAAACAGAAAGCCCAGAATAACACACACAGATATGTTTAACTAATTCTGACAAAGTTACAAAGGAAATTCAATGGTGAAGTGATAATTAAAATAAATGGTTCTGACACGATTAAATACCCTTATGCAAAAAAATATTGAACTTGACACATACCTTACACCTTCACAAAAACTAATTCAAAATAGAGCATAGACACAAATGGAAATGCACAGCTATAAAACTTCTATAGGATATAAGAAAAAAAACATGACATTGGAATGAGTTTTTATACATATCAAAAGCATGGTTAAGAAAATAAAGATATGTCAGACTTTATTTTTTAAAGTTTATTTATTTTGAGAGAGAGAGTATGAGCAGGGGAGGGGGAGAGAGAGAGGAGGAGAGAGAGAATCTTAAGCAGGAACCTCGCTGTCAGCTCAGAGCCCCATGCAGCATTCCATCTCATGACATGTGAGATCGTGACCTGAGCCAAAATCAAGAGTCAGACACTTAACTCACTGAGCCACCTAGGCACCCCATTGGATTTAAATTTAAACTCTTTTCTGCAAAAGCCACTGCTTAGAGAATGGGATTACAAAAGCCACACATTTCAAGGAAATACTTTTAAATATTTTTGATACAAACATCTGACATATATATGACAAAGGACCTGTATCAAAATATACAGGGATACTTAACAGTAAGCAATTTTTTTTAAAGGGGGAAAAGATTGGAACAGATATCACATTAAAAAGGATGTACAGATGGCAAATAAGCCACAAAACCATTTGTCATCAGGGAAACATAAAACGATAAGGTATCACTATGCACACAATAGAAAGGCTATAATAAAAAAATGCTGGTGAATATACAGAGCAATAAAAAGTCTCATTCATCACTGATGGGAATTCAAAATGGTAGAGCCACGTTGCAAGGCACTTTAGCCATTTCCTATGAAACTAATTATAATCTTACCATATCATCCAACAATCATAGTCTTAGGTATTTATCCAACTGATTTGAAAACTTACGTTCACACAAACACTTGCATGTTAATGTTCATTGCAACTCCATCTAGAAACAACTGAGATGTTCTTGAATAGGTAAATGGGTAAACAGTTTGAAGCAAATCAAGAAATGGAATACTATTCAGGGATTAAAAATAAAAAAAAATAGCATAAATCAATGGAAAATATGGCTGAAATTTAAATGTATTTAAAAGTATTATCTATGTTTCCATACTTTCACAGAGATTGTAGAGAATTATTGTTTCTTCCTATGTTTGGTAGAATTCACCAGTGCAACCATCAGAGCCTGATGCTTTCCGTTTTTGAAGATTAATTATTGACTCAATTTCTTTAAAACATGTAGGCCTATTCAAATTTGTAAATTTGGGTTTCAAACGAGCAAGAAAATACAATTATCTTTATTATACACATTACGTTAATATTTTGTAGCTTCTTAAGTATAACACAAATTACAAAAGAAGCCAGTATGAAAAGGCCTCATACTGTATAACTCAATTTATATCATATTTTTGAGAAGGCAAAACTATGGAGAAAGTCAACAAATCAATTGATTCTACCAACTTTTGGAAGGAAGGGTTGAATATAGAAAACACAGAAGATCTTAGGGTGATGGAACCGATTTTATGTGATACTGTAATGTTGGATGCATGAAACAGCATTTGTCAAAACTCATTGAGCTTTACAGCAGAAAGAGTGAAGCTTGTGGTATGCAAATAGAAAACAAATTGAAAGGCAGGGGCATCAAGAAAATCCCAGGATGATATAGTGTCTGTGGTAACAAATAATTTAACTGTAGTGGGAAGAATCTCTTTGAAAGGGATATGCAAAGGTGTTGACCTAAGTAACTTTTGAAGTGAGTGAAGTCTCTAAGACTCAAGGCAAAAGAAACTGTACATAAATCTCTACCCCACTTGTTAGAGTTGTTTTCCACGGGAATGTAGGTTGATAATATACCCATGCTTCTGTGCACACATAATAAAATGAACAGTTAAGGAAATGCATGGTAAGTATGTCAAAAGCACACCAGAGCCAACTGAAAGAGACCCTAATGGCCAAAATTAGAGGTGTTTGAGCAAAAAAAGAAATAAAGAATTATTGGACTATAGCTTAAAGTACAAAATAAATATTGGGGCACCTGGGTGGCTCAGTCAGTTAAGCATCTGACTCTTAATTTGGGTTAGGTCATGATCTCATGATACATGAGATCAAGACTTGCATTGGGCTCTGCGCTGACAACACATAGTCTGCTTGGGATTCTCTCCTCTGCTCCTCCCTCTCTGACTCATCCCCGCTCATTCTCTTTGAAAAATTAACATTAAAAAAAAGAGTATAAAATAAATATCAATGAATATGTACTAATGCAAATAGTATAACTATTATAAGTGACTAAACAAATGATTTAATGGGGGCTATACAACGTTTATTTATTTTTGGGACAGAGAGAGACAGAGCATGAACGGGGGAGGGGCAGAGAGAGAGGGAGACACAGAATCGGAAACAGGCTCCAGGCTCCGAGCCATCAGCCCAGAGCCTGACGCGGGGCTCGAACTCACGGACCGCGAGATCGTGACCTGGCTGAAGTCGGATGCTTAACCGACTGCGCCACCCAGGTGCCCCTAATGGGGGCTATACAAATACCCATGCAGAAGAACTCCAAATAATATATGTAGACACTCCACCCTCAAGGATTTAGCACATAAATCCCCCAAAAGTGTGATCTATGTATAACAACTTTCTTTCAAAGGATGCAGTATGGAAAGTGGAGAAAAGACTTTTTTTAGTAAAGAAATTTAAATTGTTGGACACTTATTGTATTGTTCAATGTATGATTTCTAGCAAAAATATCCTGTGCTCCTGAAAATGTGATTTTCTCCTGTTATTGAGGACACAAGTCAATTAATTTGGTTAATACTGTTATAAAAAGCTTTTGATATTGTAATATTTTCATCTAATTTGTCTATAAATACTGAATGACAAAAATTAATATTTTCAATTATAAATAAGGATTCCATTTCTTCCCTCACTTTTTTTGTTTAGTTTCTACTTCATGAGTTTTCAAGAAATGTTATTAGGTCCATTTCTATTTAGGTCGTATTTATCTTTTTGATACACTGACCTGTTAATATAATACCAATTTAGTTACTGGTAATATTAAAATCTACATTTTCTGAAATTTATATAGCCACTAGAGCTTTTATAATACTATGACCATTGAGTCCAATTTGACCTACCTTCTGTTTTGTAAATAAATTTTATTTAAAATTTATTAAATTTATTTAAATTTATTAAAATACAGCTATGCCTATACATTCATGTGTTGTCTATGGTTCCTTTTCCAGTACTATGGCAGAGTTGAGTAGTTCATTGAAAAACCTAAAGTATAATGGAATGTGATGTATAATAAAGATAATTATATTTTATCTCTCCTTTGAAATTCCTAGCATGTTTGGCTTACTATCAAAATTAGATTTACAAATTTGAATAGGCCTATACATTTTAAAGAAATTGAGTCAATAATTAATAACCTTCAAAAATGGAAAACATCAGTCTGATGGTTGCACTGGTGAATTCTACCAAACATAGGAAGAAATAACAATTCTCTACAATCTCTTTGTAAGTATAGAAACATAGATAATACTTTCCTACTCGTCCTATGGGGCCAAAATTGCCCTAATACCAAAAGCAGACAAAGACATTATAAGAAAGCTATGTAGATAAACAGAGATGCAAAAACCCTCAACAAAATATTATCAAATCAAATCCAACGATATATAAAAAGTTATACAGTACAAAAAGTGGATATATCCCAGGTGTGCTAGGCTGGTTCAACATTTGAAACCAATTAATAAATCCATCACATCAACAGGCTAAAAAGAAAAATCCTATGATCATATTAATAGATGCAGAAAAAGCATTTGACAAAAATCCACACCCACTGATGACAAAAACTCAGTAAACTAGAAATAGAAGGGAACTTGATGAAGACTATCTACAACAACAACAACAACAAAAGCTACAGCCAACATCACACTTAACGGCAGAAACTTGAAACTTTGCCATTAAGATCTTGTACAAGGCAAGAATATCCTTCTTCAACACTCCTTTTCACTATCATACTGGAAGTTCTAGTTAGCACAATAAGAAAAGGAATACAGATTAGGAGGGAGGAAACAAAACCATTTTTGTTTGTAGTTGACATGATTGTCCTTTACAATGTAAAGGAATTGACAAAAATATTCCTGTAACTAATAAGTGATTATAGTAAGGTTGAAGTAAGCATAGTTATATACAAAAGTCCATTAATTTCAAATTCCCCTTGTTCATATATAAAAGTATCAATGAACAAGGGGAATTTGAAATTAAAAGCACAGGATTTTTTTTTATTTATATATGAAATTTATTGTCAAATTGGTTTCCATACAACACCCAGTGCTCATCCCAAAAGGTGCCCTCCTCAATACCCATCACCCACCCTCTCCTCCCTCCCACCCCCCATCAACCCTCAGTTTGCTCTCAGTTCTCAACAGTCTCTTATGCTTTGGCTCTCTCCCACTCTAACCTCTTTTTTTTTGTTTTTTTCCTTCCCCTCCCCCATGGGTTCCTGTTAAGTTTCTCAGGATCCACATAAGAGTGAAACCATATGGTATCTGTCTTTCTCTGTATGGCTTATTTCACTTAGCATCACACTCTCCAGTTCCATCCACGTTGCTACAAAAGGCCATATTTCATTTTTTCTCATTGCCACGTAGTATTCCATAGTGTATATAAACCACAATTTCTTGATCCATTCATCAGTTGATGGACATTTAGGCTCTTTCCATAATTTGCCTATTGTTGAGAGTGCTGCTATGAACATTGGGGTACAAGTGCCCCTATGCATCAGTACTCCTGTGTCCCTTGGATAAATTCCTAGCAGTGCTATTGCTGGGTCATAGGGTAGGTCTATTTTTAATTTTCTGAGGAACCTCCACACTGCTTTCCAGAGCGGCTGCACCAATTTGCATTCCCACCAACAGTGCAAGAGGGTTCCCGTTTCTCCACATCCTCTCCAGCATCTAGAGTCTCCTGATTTGTTCATTTTGGCCACTCTGACTGGCGTCAGGTGATACCTGAGTGTGGTTTTGATCTGTATTTCCCTGATAAGGAGCGACGCTGAACATCTTTTCATGTGCCTGTTGGCCATCCAGATGTCTTCTTTAGAGAAGTGTCTATTCATGTTTTCTGCCCATTTCTTCACTGGGTTATTTGCTTTTCGGGTGTGAGTTTGGTGAGCTCTTTATAGATTTTGGATACTAGCCCTTTGTCCGATATGTCATTTGCAAATATCTTTTCCCATTCCGTTGGTTGCCTTTTAGTTTTGTTGGTTGTTTCCTTTGCTGTGCAGAAGCTTTTTATCTTCATAAGGTCCCAGTAATTCACTTTTGCTTTTAATTCCCTTGCCTTTGGGGATGTGTCGAGTAAGAGATTGCTACGGCTGAGGTCAGAGAGCTCTTTTCCTGCTTTCTCCTCTAAGGTTTTGATGGTTTCCTGTCTCACATTCAGGTCCTTGATCCATTTTGAGTTTATTTTTGTGAATGGTGTGAGAAAGTGGTCTAGTTTCAACCTTCTGCATGTTGCTGTCCAGTTCTCCCAGCACCATTTGTTAAAGAGACTGTCTTTTTTCCATTGGATGTTCTTTCCTGCTTTGTCAAAGATGAGTTGGCCCTACGTTTGTGGGTCTAGTTCTGGGGTTTCTATTCTATTCCATTGGTCTATGTGTCTGTTTTTGTGCCAACAGGATCATTTTTTTAGCCCTTCTCAAAAGTGAAATACTTAGGTATAAAACTAACAGTATATGTCCAAAATCCATAACAGGAAAACTATAAATAAAATCAAAGAAGAACTAAATAAAGAGACATTCCATGTGCATGGACAGTAAGATTCAATATTATGTTGGACAAAGATGTCCGTTTTTCCCAACTTAATCTATACATTTGATGCAATCCCAACTAAAATCCCACCAAGTTATTCTGTGGACATTGACAAACTAATACACAGGTTTACATGGAGTGCCCCCAAACCCAGAATTGCCAACATAATATTTAAAGTGAAGAACAAAATTGGAAGATGGACACTCCTGGACTTTAAGACTTATCATAATGCTACACTGTGGCATTTGGCAAAAGAAAAGACATATAGATAAATGGAACACAATAGAAAACCCAGAAATAGATCCACAAAGTCAATGGATTATTGATCAAGAAGCAAAAGCAATACAGTAGAGCAAAGATAGTTTGTTCAACAAATGGGGCTGGAATAACCGGACATCCACATGTAAAAATAAAAAACAAAAAAACACCAAAAACAAAACCAAAAACAAAAATGTAGACACTAACTTTTGACCCTGCACAAAAATTTATTGGAAATGGATCACAGATCTAAATGTAAAACACAAAATCATAAAACTATTAGAAGATATCATAGGAGAAAAACCTAGATAACCCTGGGTATGTCCATGAAATTTTAGATATAACACAAAAGGCATAAATCATGAAAAAAAATTGATGAACTAGACTTAATTAAAGCTAAAAACTTCTCTGCAAAAGACAGTGTCAAGACAACAAGAGTAGTCACAGACTGGGAGTAATATTTTCAGAAGACATCTTTTATCAGATGCATATATATTTATAAATATATATAAATGTATAATATACACATGTTATGCATATATACATATATACTTATACACACACACACACACACACACACACACACACACACACACGCCAGTCAGTTGAGCATCTGACTTCGGCTTTGGTCATGATCTCAGGGTTCATGAGTTTGAGCCCCACGTGGTACTCTGTGCTGACAGCTCAGGGCTTGGAGCCTGCTTCATGTTCTGTGTCTCCCTCCCTGCCCTCCCCACTCACACTCTGTCTCTCTCTCAAAATAGATATTTAAAAAAAATGAAAAAAAAATGGGCCAAATGCTTCAACAGACACCTCACCAAAAATAATATACAGATGGCAAATAAGCTTAGGAAAGGATATTCCACATCACATGCCATCAGCGAAACACAAATTAAAATGAGATAGCACTATATACCTATTAGAATGGCTAAAATCTAGAACGCGGCCAACACTGAATGCTGGCGAGATTGTGGAATACGGGACTGCTCATTCATTACTAATGGAAATTGAAAATGGTACAGCCACTTTGGAACAGTTTGATAGTCGGTTAAAAAACAAACCAGACTCTTAGCATTTGGTCCAACAATTGTGCTCCTTGCTATTTACTCAAAGGACCTATCAACTTCTATCCACAAAAAATATGTGCACGGATGTTTATATAGCCAACTTATTCATAGTTGCCAAAACATGGATGCAATCAAGATCTCTTTCAGGAAGTGCATGGACAAAATGTGGCGTATCTAGATAATGGAAAGTTACTCCGTTTTTTAAAAAAATGAGCTATCATGCCATGAAAATCCATGGAGGAACCTTAAGTGCATATTAAGTGACAGAAGTCAACCCCAAAGGCTATATGCTATACAATTCCAAGCAAAGGACATTCTAGAGAAGGCCAAACTATGAAAGCAGTAAAGAAGTCAGTGGTTGTCAGAGGTTGGGGAAAGGATTTTTAGCCAGTGAAAATACTCTGTATAATACTACAGAGATGAATACATGTCATTATACATTTGTTCAAACCCATAGAATTATAACACCAAGAGTGAACTGTAATGTGAACTATTAACTTTGGGTGATTAACTGTCATTGTAGGTTCATGAATTGTAATAAATGTACCATTCTGGTGGGGAATATTAATAATAATGGGAATATTAGGCATGTGGTAGGGCCAGGAGGGTATATGGGGAATATCTGTATCTTTCTCATTTTTCTGGGAAACTGAAACTGCTCTAAAAACGAAGCTTTAAAAAATATCTTCACTTCATTCTTATTTTATGTAGTATTACAATTCTAGATCACATTATTTTTCTTCTACCACTACAAAGGTATTAATATTTTAGAGTCTTGGAGGAAAAAAGGAAAAATGCAACTGCAATGTTTTTAGTAAGTGAAATAACATATGCACACACAAACTCCTATATGGGAAATATACCAAATGGTCTTCTGAATAACATTAGGAGCATCTGAAAAATCTTTCATAATAGGCTAGCACCTAAATGAATTTAATGGGAGGAGCTTGGCAAGAAATGAGGCTAAAGTCAATATTTTAAGTGAGTAGCAAAGATCTCTAACCTATTCAAGTGAAAGAAGTAAAAAAGGACATGGTCAGAAAAATTCACATGGCTCAGTTTGAAGCTTAAAGTTCAAAGGAGCAATGACAAGAGATCTGTCTGCTTTATACACTAGAGATTTTAAAGATTCACCTGCATAGGGCAAAGATTCACTCAGGAATATAAACAGCTTTGAATACATTATGCTTTCATTTTTAATGGATTTTGAGGGTGACTGACTTAGTAAGGCTAAATTTAAGGCAGCCGCACTGAAGAAAGGGATTGCAGTAAGGAAATTGCCAGAGTTATCTGAACAGAAATAACCAAAGGTTAAAACACAGCACAGATCATGGAGAATGCATATAAATTAATACGATGTCATCAGAGACTGAATATATGGAACAGTGAAAGAGACAGAGGGGGATAAATCTAGAATGGTGCCCACATCGGTGGCCTTTAGGACTTGACATGAGGGCAGCTAGTTAGTGAGATGGAGATCAACAAAGAAAAGGAGAAGGAGGGACATAAGTTCATGTAGAATCCCTTAAAGCCTGATGTTCCTACTTATAGGCAACACCATATGTAGGTCTGAAGCTCAGAAAAACTATCTGGATGGCAGAAGGATGTTTTGGAGCATACGTCATCACCACCAGAATCTTTGGCATGCTGAGATCCCTTGAGAAAGAATGTGAGAAGTCTGCCTAGGTGGCAGGGCGGGAAAGCCTAAGAAACATTAGCATTTCAGGTACAGTTACAAAAAGAAACCTGGGAATGATTCTCAGAAAGATCAACCAAAGAGGCAGAAGGAAACAAATGGAGAAATTGTCATGAAAGCCAAAGGAAGAGAGTGTTTCAATGAAAAGATCAACACTGACAAAAGAGCAAAATCAAGAGCTTTGAACCTGTAGAGATGGCTTTAAAAGGAAATAAAAATAACTCTAAGAGATCTTGCTATCTACAGATGAATCTGGTTCAAAGAATAGATGATCTCCTTTTGATCTGGGAAAATTCCTTAAGCCTGTACCTCAGTTTCCTCATCTGTAAAATTAGTAGAGAAATATTTCACCTGCCACATGCATTTTTTCCTATCAGAATAACTCATATATGTAAAATATTTTTAGCAATACCTAATTAATAGTGCACGTTATGCCTGTATTTGGTGTTACCTGAATTTTTGTTTCCTCCCTTGGATCTACTGCTGTGATTGGGGGAATATTTTTTGGCTAAAATTATACAAATACATTTCTGTATAACTTGTTATTTTAATGTTTTTGAAATTTGCGTGAATATATACACCATAATCTGTGTCCTGTCCTTGAATGTTAATAGTACTGACTCCTATCATAGCACACCAGGATGCTTTGGGAGGAAGTACGATTACCAAATGTGACTAGGGTCTATTACTGCCAGAGAATGTGCCAGATTTCCTCTTATCTCTTCGAAACATGTCCCCTAAAGTACAGACAGGCTAGGTGGTTAATCCCTATGCCGCAGATAATTACAAGGTAGATGTTACGGTAATTGAAGGTGTTGGTGCCGGACCACTTAACCTTGGAAGAAGTGGGTTTTCTCTGAGCTGTGCTGGGGAAGATATGTCCCATATCCTGTAAGGATCTCCCAGTTTGACTAATTCCACCTAAATCGCATTATGCCAGTGACCTTAAATGTGTCATAGTTGTTGAGTGGGTATATTAAAATCATGACTTTACCTATCGAAAGATTACTGAGGAGCCTTGTACAAGTAATTTGAGTGTAGCAGGTGGATAAAAAGCAACAGTGTGATGGGTTTTGGAAGCCAGGAAGTAAAAACGATGAAAGTGAAAACACGTGAAAGTGATGGGGATACCAAGTAGAGAATTGGCAGGCGACACACAATTGAGGGAGGGTCTTGTTTGTAAGAAAAGGATCTTTACAATGAGGGAATTTAAAGTTGGGGGAGTAATGTGAAGAGATAAATAGAAGGTAGTAGGGGAGAGAGAATAGAGAGGAGTCTATGAAGGAAATTAAGACTGGGATCTAGATTAGAGTGTGGGGCATGAGCATCAGACTGAAAGAATGACCTCACACCATATAACATGCAGGACCCAATAACAGAAGGTCCCAGAGAATACAGAGTCAGTTCTTACTTTTGACAGAAATTCTTTTAAATCCCCAGCTTGGCTTTGCTCATTTACCACTCATTTTACAGATGGGTTAACCAAAGTGTGGAAGACTTACATACAAGGCCTGAAGTAATGTAACAAGTATGAAACGGAGCTACGGTCTAAAGTCAGACAGATTGGCTCTAAAACCCCAGGCTGTTGCTCCTATCCTAGATAGAAACTGTGGTGAATGCAGATAGATACGAAGTAGAAAGGGAAGAATATGGATACAGACCAAATATGGAAATATGAACGAGAAATTAGAGTTGAAACCTGTCTCTTTCTGTTTGATGGTTTGTATGTCACCTATAATACGGAAGGCTCCGGTTACTGAGTTTATGGCAAGAAGCTAAAATGAGCAATTTTCAGGTGGATATTCAGATTGATAGAGATAACATTGTTATCCGTTAAAAAAAAAAATAAAAAGAGACACCAAGAGGCGTAAAGGTATTGTCCAGGGAATCAGTAAAATTCTGGATCAGAAAATTTGGCCTGAAGAGAAAATTGAATGAAAACAACAAAAAGATCCAGAGGATAAATCTAGAGAAGTCCTTTGTGTTAAGCATTTGGCTCCTGTCCACCGGTGATAGAGGGGCTGAAACAGGGACTGTGTTCACAGTGAAACACTCCTGAGAAGGTGGTCCTGAGAGTAGTCCCGTAAAGAGATATCAAAGTCTGGACAAAGTCAGTCATATCTACCGTGGCCATTGTAAATATCATCTCAGCTAAAGGTCTTTTGGTTTTACTTATAATGCTGTTGGAGATATGCATTCACAAACCCAAATATATTCAAATGTTTACTTTCAAAACTCTTTCTCATCACGATTTTTATTTTCATGTCTTAAGAAAACCTTCACTACCCTAAAAGAAACATTCAATTCTTTCCTAACAGAAACTTTCCTTTCACATATTTAGTTTTGAGACCATGTGAAATTTATTTATTTTTTTCATTTAAGGAAGAATTTCCATCTCTAGACAATTTTCTAACTGAATTTATTCAGAATTTAATGTATTCAATGAACACCCTTACCTCCAAAGGTAGATTTGTAGAATCTGCATGTATCACATGTCAAAGTCCCATACTCTTTCCTTAACACTGGTCCACTGCCTTTCTGAGGCTCACTTTCTCAGGAGGAGGATAGAGATAGAGGATAGACTTAGAGCAGAGGTACCTTAGCTGCTACATGCTGGATCAGAGCCATCCATACACCTGCAGCTGTCCATCCTCCCAAGGTCAAGGTCACTCACCCCAGCTCTTGCCAAACTACAGAGGCACACTTTAAATCCATAACTGGTGTTTGAAACTATTGAGTATATTCCACCTACTTGGTATATGGCACGACTGAGGATAAAACTGATCTAACATTTGCTAACAAAATTATTGATGCTAATCAGAACACAAAGGTAAGAATTCTGAGTAGCTATTTATTTGGGGACAGAATTTCAGGTTAGGAAACTAATAGAGGAGGCTGGAAAAAGTCTTTCACTTGTTCAATAAATTCATAACTTGACATATTTTATCTTGCAACTCTATATGTTTTGATGTTTCTATATAGATTCGGATGCTTGTTAAAACTTTTTTTTCATAAATTACATCTAGCTTTTGTTTTTAAATTAAATTTGAAATAGTTAACATACACTGCAATACTGGTTTCAGGAGAACTCAGTGATTCATCACTCACCTATGATACCCAGTGTTCATCACAAAATGTACCCTTAATACCCATTCCCCATCTCCCACCCGCCTCCCTCCATCAACCCTCAGTTTGTTCTAAGTTGTTAAGAGTCTCTCATGGTTTGCTTCCATCTCCTCTTTTTTTCCCCTAACACAAGAAAAAAAAAAAAAAAACAGGCGTTGGTGAGGATATGGAGAAAGGGGAACCCTCTTCCACTGCTGGTGGGAATGCAAACTGGTGCAGCCACTCTGGAGAACAGTATGGAGGTTCCTCGAAAAACTAAAAATTGAACCACCCTACAATCCAGCAATTTCACTGTTAGGATACAAAAATACTGATTCATAGGGTAGATGCACCCCCAATGTTTATAGCAGCATTGTCAACAATAGCCAACCTATGGAGAGAGCCCGAATGTCCATCATCTAACTTTTCTTCCATTTGATATATGCTTCTTTTGACATTCTATTCTGCTCACTCCAAACTCTTGATCATCTGTGGATCTGCACCTACGATTTATTTTTATCCTGATTATCTGTCACTTTTTTTTTCATATCTAGCAAAAGAAAACAATTTCTGCCAGGATTTTTGTATAAAAGTATGATAAGAAATCCAAACGGGTAGCCTGTGGCTCAGTCTGTTAGGTGTCCAGTTTCGGCTCAGGGTATGATCCCAAGGTTCATGGGTTCGAGGCTCGCATCTTGTTCTGTGCTGACAGCTCAGAACCTGGAGCTTGCTTCAGATTCTGTCTCTCTCTCTCTCTCTCTCTCTCTCTGCCCCTCCCTTGCTCATGCTCTGTCTCTCCCTCAAAAATAAACACTCAAAAATCCAAAAGACCCCTTCTGCCAGCAGTGGCCATCTTCATTCTTTCAGACATTTAGAGTAAGAGGCTGACTGCCTCCATGTCAGCAGAGATGGTTTGGAGTTTGACTGCAGTGTTAGTAAGATTCTGTCAGCCTCTAGGATGTCACTATTCCTACGGCCCTGCTCTGCTCTTGCCTGAGGGTCAGGACAGTATCATTCACCTCAGCTATAGGAAAAATCAAAAGAGCTCCTTCCAACTAGGCAACTCAGTTCATCCAATCCTTGTTTTAGATTTTCAGAAATATGATTCTTGGAAACCATTTGTCTTATTCTAAGTGTTGTCATGGGAACACTGAAAGTTTATTCAATCTATATCCTCCTCAGAAACAGAAGTTTTGAATCATCTCCTGAGAGCGTATCCAAAGTGTCAGCTTAAAGATAACACCTTGTGAGACAAAGACCTTGTCCTTCAAAGTGTGTTATAAACTTGGAGGAGTTCGCTGTTACACAGGGATGCAATCTTAATGATCTAACATGCCAGTTCTAGAACCCAAGGGTTAGAAGTAGAATGAGGTCTCTCACCATTACATTTATCGTCTTACTTGGGGAATTTTGGCATCTTATCTGATGCGATAGATTAGACGTCCTGGCTCTGGGAATGATGGGGAAGGCGGACAATCAGTAGGATTCAATAAAATAGGTGTTAAAGCTTCAGTACCACTACCACCAGGCCTAATTTTGTTCCTCCTTTGCATGGGCAATGAGGAAAGGAAAGGGCCAGTCATTCTGCCAGGGATGATTAAGTTTATCACGAGAACATAGGGTTATTGCTACCTGATAGGGACCTGGACAAACAGGTCTCAAAATCGATAGATCCACTGAGGTTCAGGACAAAGAGCCATCTGAGCAACTGCCATCCGATCAGTGTAAAAGGAGGTTCAGACCTCTCATGGGATACCTGTCGGTTTTCTTCTAAATAAGCAACCTAAAGTCACGAAAGCACATAGCTGAGTTTGAGAGGAATCTAGAATGGGAGGTGGAAGAGCGGGGTGACATGTAAATCATGACCTTGGACCCAAGTGCAGGTGGTCACAGAGTAATTGCAACTGGACCTCACGTTGAAACAGAGGAAGGAGAGTCGAGATTTGACAGGGGTCTGAAGTTAGGCAATACAGAGGGCGGACTTAAGTAGATGCTGTTGGTGCCTCTCATATCCTCTGAGCATTAAAGTAAATATGCTGAAGGCTGCCTATAGCAACGATTTATTCCTCTCTGCCTAGGACTTTTTTCTCGCTGGAAGAACATGCTCGATCTGGGTGCAGAGATAGCAGGACCTGTTGGAGTTACTGTCCCCAGAATCAATCCTTATCCACAGAACTGGCGAATGAAATTCTTCCTCAGCCCTCTGGCATGTTGTATACTGGTTTCATAGTCCTCTGGAGAACTGATCTCCAGTTCCTAGAAGCAATATACTGGTGAAAGTCCCTTCAGTGGCTTCCTTTTCTCCTCCGTCTCACATTTTCACTCATTTAACTCACATTTCCTTTGGCTCATGTACCAAAGAAACTACCTGAACTGAAATCATTTTATCCGGATCTGATCCTGGGGATTCTGCTCCAAAATAAGACAATTTGGCTTGACAGATTTTGGCTGTTCCAGACTGAAGTATTAAGTATAATGGCTTGCTTATATTTAAAAAAACAAACAAACAAACAAACAAAAAACCACTATAATAAACTGATAAATACAAAACAAAAAGGAACAAAAAATACCAAAAATGTTATTAAGTGATAAAAGTTATAAAACAGGAGAAATAATTGTTTACTAGTTGACGTGGGGACATTAGGTATATACTCTGTTAAAATGTTTCAGTATGCTATGAAAATTCTAGATAAATTAGATTCTTAAATAAAATTGAGAATATAAAACTTTTTTTCTATTTTTTTTTTTAACATTTATTCACATTTGAGACACAGAGAAAGACAGAGCACGAACAGGGAAGGGACAGAGAGAGAGGGAGACACAGAATCAGATGCTGGCTCCAGGCTCTGAGCTGTTAGCACAGAGCCCGACGCAGGGCTCAAACTCACAGACCACGAGATCATGACCTGAGCCGAAGTCGGACCCTTTAACCAACTGAGCCACCCAGGTGCCCTGAGAATATAAAACTTAAGAGCAAGAATTTCCTAAAACCAAAGGGGATTTAGGATCTATGAAATTTTTTAAAGATAAAAGTAATCCAAAGTTAAAGAGGGCACTTGTTGTGATGAGCACTGTGTATTGTATGTACGTGATGAATCACTAAATTCTACTCCTGAAACCAATATTACACTATGTGTTAACTAAGTAGAATTTAAATACAAACTTGAAACAAAAACATGTGTCAAAATTGCCCAAATAAAATTAAATAGAAACAGTTTAAATTTTAATACTGGCAATTAAAAATATCTGCTATAAATATGTATTTTAACCTTGTTTGGAAGTATGAGATGAACAAAGCATTATGACAAAAAGTGTATTTTTATTAACATAAAAATAAAAGGTGTATCTTCTTCATGAAAATGAATTAACAAAATACTTTTCCAAATCAATGTATACCTTTAAAACTATGATAGGATAGAGTGCTTATTAAACATGGCATAGTTTTACCTGGAACTTAAACTCCATAAAGGCAAATATCTAAGGCAGCTAAGTTATACTTGTAAAGGATAAAACAGTTTAACTTTCTCCACAAAGTATCTTGGCTTACTATGAAATTATCATAGTATTAGGTAGTATGATATTGGCCTAGGATATAATAAAATAGCCCATCAGTAGACTCATGTATATACAAAATTTTTATAAAGATAGAGATTGCTTGCAGATCACCTGGGTAGAACATACCTTTTATTAAATGATGGTCAAAAAACATGTTACCCGTATGGAGTAAATATGCCTACTTAACCTCACATCATATGTAAACATCAGTTTAATTTGGAATCATAGTGTAAATGAGGAAAGAAAATCTTTTGAATGGTTAGGAAATATAGGACACTATCTTATGATACCAAGGAAAGGAAAGCTTTCTTAATGGAAAATATTGGTAAGTTATGTTAGAGTTTATACAATTATATGTAATGACTATATATAGAATTGTTTGCAAAGTATGTGGAAAGCAACTTCTAAGAAATGAACAAAAGACATGAAAAAAAAAGCAATTCACAAAGTAGAAAATTCAAAAATCCTGGAAACTTTAAGGGTTATAAATCTTATTAACGATGGGATAAATCTGTTAAAACAGAAAAACATCCCTTACACACATACTGGATGAGCAAAAACTAAGATTTATGTCAAATCCCCTAATGACCACGGATGTATGAACATTGTGTAAATTGGTAAACCCTTTGGGATAGCTATGTGACAATGTACAGTTCATTTTAAAACTATTTTAGGGGCATTTGGGTGGCTCAGTCAGTTAAGCATCTGACTTAAGCTCAGGTCATGCTCTTGCAGTTCATGGGTTCGAGCCCCGCACTGGGCTCTGTGCTGACAGCTCAGAGCCTAGAGCCCGCTTTGGATTCTGTGTCTTCCTCTCTGCCCCTCACCTGCTCACTCTCTCTCTCTCTCACTCTCTCTCTCTCTCTCTCTCTCGCTTGCTCGCTCAAAAATAAATAAACATTAAAAAACATTTAAAAACAAACTATTTTGGATATCTGAAGTTTACTCCAATTATTTCAAAGATGAAACCTGATACTTTTAACAAAATAGTTACTCTAGAACAAGAAATTCAGATCAATGTGTCTATAGAGATTTCTCTCCTGCTTTTTGAATTACCAAAAAAAAAAAAAACCAACAACAAAAAAACAAAAAAACAAACAAAAAAAAAACCCCGAAAACAAAACAACAACAACAAAACACACCAAAAACAAACAAAAAGAAAAACCTCAACAAGTCATCATTAAATAAGAGAACTTCAACCCTGAGGCTTACTTTCAGACTATTCAAGACCAGATTTGATTTATGACAGTAACAGCTGATTGTGCAACGATCTAGCTAAATCTGTTTTCTCTTTTAAGTACAAAGGTACATTTTTTTTCATATTGAATAAAAATACATAAAGTGGTTGCTTAATGACATTCTGCTAATTAAAAAATTGCTTTTATAGGTTGTATTACATTCACCCATCACAGAAGACTCTTAGAATTAGGAGATGCAATGTCTCAGTTTTTAGGTTTTTATCTGTAGACTCTGAAAAAAACCTGATTTTTTAATTTTTGAGAGCGAGCGATACAGCATAGCAGAGTAGAGGCAGAGAGAGGGAGGGAGACAGAGGATCCGAAGTGGGCTCTGTGCTGACTGCAGTGAGCCCGATGCCGGTCTCGAACTCATGAACCTTGAGATTATGACCTAAGGCAAAGTCAGAGGCTTAACTGATTGAGCCACCCAGGGGCCCCCAAACCTGATCTTCTTGATCTTAGTTTTCTCACTTGAACAATATGAAAATACAGCTTTTGAAAAAAAAAAATTCAACTACCGATTTATGGAATCTGGTAGATCGTGTTTTCCCCACGAATAGAGAAAGTAATTCAGAATATGCCCTTGGATATATGTGTATGTATATGTGTGTGTGTGTGTGTGTGTGTGTGTGTGTGTGTGTGTGTGTGTGGTAAAACATGTGACATGGAATCTACTGCTTTTGTGAGAACTTTTCCAATTTCTTCACATGTTGCTTTCATTTTCTAAGGTGATAATCATGTTTTTACTTTAAGGAGGCATCAGCCCAGCTGAAACTTCATCACATATAAAACAAACCAAAAAAAGCACAAATATAGCTAAAAACTGTTTTTAATTTCTTTCCTCTACCTTTGCTTGTTTCCTTTGGAGATCTTTAATATGGAATTAACTACATAATTATAAGATGTCATTATGTAGACACAACTATAATTTCATTAAAAATGATAGGCACTTCAAGATGTAATTTATTCCAGGGGCGCCTGGGTGGTGCAGTCGGTTAAGCGTCCGACTTCAGCCAGGTCACGATCTCGCGGTCCGTGAGTTCGAGCCCCGCGTCGGGCTCTGGGCTGATGGCTCAGAGCCTGGAGCCTGTTTCTGATTCTGTGTCTCCCTCTCTCTCTGCCCCTCCCCCGTTCATGCTCTGTCTCTCTCTGTCACAAAAATAAATAAACGTTGAAAAAAAAATTAAAAAAAAAAAAGATGTAATTTATTCCAGACATTATGTTTTTTGCAGCCTCAATTTCCCTCAAGCCTTTTAAGGGACAAGATGAATTTAATTACATTCACAGTAATGAATTAGTTACTTTTTATCCACAAATAACAATCTGCTTAAGATTTTGTTTGTTGACTGGTTCTAAACAGAGGTCTTCTGGATGCTATTTTATAATGTGGTATATTAAGACACAAATATACCAATTATTTATCATTCTTCACTGCTCTCTCACACTACATTAAGTGTCTAATATAACGCTAAAATATATTGAAAGGTCTTATTTTTAAAAATGATTTGTCTAATAATTTGTAGTGTTGTGATCCGCCAGTCAAAGAAAGTCATATTTTAATTGGGAGGTCTTTAAAAGCATATGTATTAAAGGGATACCTTCAAATCCTGCAAGTAAATACAGAAATTAATATATAAAGATGGAAATAATTGTGGAGGCATAGATTTTCATATATTTATAATTTTTTATAATTTAATGTAATTACTTTAATTGGAGTATTTCAAACAGAAGAATGGGTAAAAAATATGAAGAATTTTGGAAAGAGGGAGCGTAAGTAGGGAGGGAGTAAGGGACGGAACTTATTTTTTTAATTTTGTGTATTAACAGAGTAGAACAAAATAAGAATAAAGGATAAATCTGAATAGACTTGAAGGGGAAAATATAGAATTAAATCATTGGAGAATGGATGTTTTCTTTTCACCCTCAGTAAAATCATCTAAATATTTGGTAAACTATCTAGATATAAAATTAAGTTTAATTTTACCTAAATCCTATATACCAATAAATATTACTTTAAGATACTGTAGTATAAAATGAGGTTATAAAATTCCAGAAATATGGGGCGCCTGGGTGGCGCAGTCGGTTAAGCGTCCGACTTCAGCCAGGTCACGATCTCGCGATCCGTGAGTTCGAGCCCCGCGTCGGGCTCTGGGCTGATGGCTCAGAGCCTGGAGCCTGTTTCCGATTCTGTGTCTCCCTCTCTCTCTCTGCCCCTCCCCCGTTCATGCTCTGTCTCTCTCTGTCCCAAAAATAAATAAACGTTGAAAAAAAAAAATTTTTTAAAATTCCAGAAATTTTAGGTTATGTATAAGTTCAATAAAAAGTCACTAAGATTAATTACATTTAGCTAAATAAAAATTTAAACATCTTTGTGTCAAATAGCAAGCATGACTTAAGATGTAACTTATGAGCTAGAAAAATTCATATTAAAATGTGATAAAAGTTGACCATTTTAAATATGGAATCATATAAGCCAATATAAAAGTTATAAAAGTCCCATTTAACAATGAAGTTCACAGATGATTTACTCCAAACAAATTTAACTGATAAATCTTCCCCAGTATACAAAGGGATACATTTTATTTTATTTTATTTTTTTAAATTTTTTTAATCTTTACTTATTTTTGACAGAGACAGACAGAATGGGAGCAAGGGAGGAACAGAGAGAGAAAGAGACACAGAATCCAAAGCAGACTCCAGGCTCTGAGCTGTCAGCACAGAGCCTGATGCAGAGCTCGAACTCACGAATCAGGAGATCATGACCTGAGCCAAAGTCAGACAGTTAACTGACTGAACCAACCATCCAGGTGCCCCCATAAAGGGATAAATTTTAAACAAATGTAACATCAACAGTGTTTTACAAAACCTAATACTTTTATTTAGAAGCACAGTTAAAAAAATATAACACATGGAATAAAACTTTTGAAAAAAAACACTTCTCTCTCTCTCTCTCTCTCTCTCACACACACACACACACACACACACACACACACACACAGCTATGTACACATTTATCCAGGACTTTGGACAAGATCACAATCCAGATATCCCCCCTGTAAATATCCTCTAATAGAATTACAGATTCTTCTATAATAGCCTGTGTCATAAGGTTCACTAATTACAAAGCAACGCATAAAGATTTTGGAAATCCATTTTAAAGCAGCCCTGTATGAAGCTATAAGGGCAAGTCTGAGTGGAAAGTAAAAAACAAAACAATACAACAATAACAACCAAGATTCATCTATACACTGCCTACAAGAGTCTCTTTTTAGGCCTAAAGACACCTACAGGTAGAAAGTGAGGGGATGGAAAAACAACCATCATGCTATTGGAGGGCAAAAGAAAGCTAGAGTAGCCATAGTTATATCAAAAAAGCTAGATTAAAAAAAAATTAACGTTTATTTATTTTTGAGACAGAGAGAGACAGAGAATGAACGGGGGAGGGTCAGAGAGAGAGGGAGACACAGAATCTGAAACAGGCTCCAGGCTCTGAGCCGTCAGCCCAGAGCCCGACGCGGGGCTCGAACTCCCGGACCGCAAGATCGTGACCTGAGCCGAAGTCGGATGCTTAAACGACTGAGCCACCCAGGCGCCCCCAAACAAGCTAGATTTTAAACAAACACTGTAACAAGAGATAAAGAAGGGCATTATATCACAATTAAGGGGTCTATCCACCAAGAAGATTTAACAATTATAAATATTTATGCCCCCAAATCAAAGGAACCGAAATATATAAATCATTCACAAACAAAGAAGGTCATTGATAATAATACCATAATGGTAGGAGGCTTTAAAACCTCAGTTACAACAATGACCAGATTAAGCAGAAAATTGCCAAGGAAACAATGGCTTTGTATGACACAGTACACAGGATAGACTGAAGAGATATATTTAGAACATTTCACCTAAAGCAGAATACACATTCTTCTTGAGTGCACATGAAACATTCTCCAGAATAGATCGTAAACTGGGTCACAAATCAGCTCTCAACAGATACAAAAAGACTGAGATCACACCTTGCCTATTTTCAGATCACAATGCTATGAAACTTGAAATCAACCACAAGAAAAAAAATTAGAAAGCCCTCAAATACATGGAGGTTAAAGAACATCCTGCTAAAGAATTAATGGGTGGGACTTGATATGGAGGCGTTAAGGTGGGGAAGCAGCATGGAGGCCCTGAGCTAATCTAGTTCCCGAAACGCAGCCAATCAGCACCAAACCCTTTCGAACACCTAGGAAACCGATCTGAGGATTGATGCAACAAATCTGCACAAGTCGAGCCACAGAACTCAGCAGGTACGTGGTGCAGAGAGGTCAACTAGGGGAGAGAATAGCCACAGAGGGTAAGGGACCATTTTTGTGGAGAGGACAGAAAGGGGGGGGAGAGTGGGGCACACTGGGATTATGCAAAAAAGCACTCCCCCCAAAAGTAGCTGGAGAGAAAGAGAAAGACTGAAAACACTCAAAGGGGACTGAACAAGAAATCTGTTCCACAAAACCACTGATAGGGAGAAAGAGGGTTCCGATACCATCAGGATTCTGTAAACAGTACAGCGCAGTCTGACGTTTTGGAGCTCATTGCCTGGTGGTGCTTTGGTGAGGAAGCAGGGAGAATTCCCCAGGAGTAGGCAGCAGAGTCTGAGGGGGTCTGTGTGCCACACGGAGAGAAGCGGTTTCCCTGCTTAGAGAGCACTTGTTAGAGGCCACAGGGCCTCCCTACAGGCAAAGGTCCCAGCAGATCCTGAAGAGCAGCCCCATTTGCTGGTACTGGGACAAAGCCACCAGAGTGAGGAGACAGCTGGTGCCAGCGGTGTGTTGCGATTTGCCATAATCTGTGAACCTCTGCCACTGCACAATTTCTCGAATGTTTTCTGGGGCAAGCTGGCGCCTGGCAAAGGCTCAGTGAGACCCTCCCCCAGAGGAGTGGCTTGAGCCCAAACCGGGAGGGTCTCTGAAGTGTGGGGCTTTGAAACACAACCCTATCTGAGCTAAAACTCTGGAGGGAGGTGCTGCCTCGCAGGAGAACAGCTTAGGCATGGACAGGGGAGAGGGACGGAGTGGACAGAGGCCTGAGACAGAGTAGGGGTGCGTGACTGTGGGTGGGTGAGAGTGTGAAGTTCTTGCACCAGAGACAAGGGAGCTGAGTGAAGCCATTTCCATCTCTCGGGCAAGCACAGTGATCCACCCCTGTAAGCTAAGCAGCACCACCTAGTGGAGACTGGAGCCATTACGCCAAGCCCTGTCCAACTGCACCCTCAACCGCATCCCCCTGAAGGCCAGCACAAATGTCTCCACCTGCTTAGTGTATGGACTAAAGAGGGCTTCGTTTGTTTCAGTTCTAGGGGAAACCGGATGTAACTTCATTCAGGTCTCAGACTGTTTGCTGGTCATTTATCTACTCGTTTTCTTTGCTCTGTGTTTGCTTGTGTGTTTGTTTCCTCTTTCTTAAATAAAGAGAAAAATGTATTTTAATGTTAATTATTTTAATTTTTATTATATTTCATTGTCTTTATTTTCTATATTATTTTCTTAATTTTTAAATATTTCTTCCTTTTTTTCTTTCCTTTCCCTCTTTTTATTTTATTTTCTTCCAACAAGCAGATTGAAACACACCAAGGCTCTAGCTTCCATTATTTGAGTTTTGTTTTGTTTTTAACTTTTAATTTTTATTTTATTAACTTTTTTCTTCCTCTGAAATGACAAAATAAAGGGATTCATCCCAAAAGAAAGAACAGGAAGGAATGACAGCCAGGGACTTCATCAACACAGATGGAAGATGTCTAAAATACAATTTAGAACCATGATAATAAGAATACTAGCTGGGTTGAAAAAAGCATAGTGGACACTAGAGAATCTCTTTCTGTGGAGATAAAAGTAATAATATCTAGTCAGGCTGAAATTAAAAATGCTATAACTGAGAATCTCTAATGGATGTCACCATGGCAAGGATGGGTGAAGCAGAGCAGTAAATCGGCAATATAGAAGATAAAATTATGCAGAATAATAAAGCAGAAGAAAACAGAGAAACAATGGCAAGAAATTAGGATACACGATTAGAGAACTCAGTGACTTATTAAAAAGGAGTAACACCCAAATCATAGGAATCCCACAAGATGGAGAGAGAGAAAAAGGGGCAGAAGGTTTATGTGAGTAAATTATACCATAAATTTTCCTAATCTGGGGAAGGACACAGAAAAATCCAAGAAGCAGAGAGAAGTCCCATTAGATACAACAAAAACTGACCATCATCCAGGTATATCATAATCATATTCACAAAATACACAGACAAGAAAAGAATGATGAAAGCAGCAAGGGGAAAAAGAAGTCCTTCACCTATAAAGGAAGACAGATCATGTTCACAGTAGACATATCCACAGAACCTTAGCAGGCCAGAAAGGTGTAGCAGGATATGCTCAATGTGCTGAATCAGAAAAACATGTAGCCAAGAACTCTTTATCCAGAAGGCTGTCATTCAAAATTGGAGAGATAAAGGTTTCCCAGATAAACAAAAAGTAAAGGAATTCGTGACTACTAAACCAGCCCTGCAAAAATTTTAAGGGGAACTCTTTGAATGGAGAAAACACCAAACAAAGCAAAAATACCCAAAGCAACAGAGATTAGAAATGACAAAGAACATCACCAGAAATACCAACTCTCTAGGCAACACAATGGTACTAAATTCATATCTTTCAGTACTGTCTCTAAATGTAAACGGACTAAATACTCCAAGCAAAAGACAGAATATCAGAATGGATAAGAAAACAAGACCCATCTATATGTTGCTTATAAGAGACTCATTTTAGATCTAAACACACCTGCAAGTTGAAAATAAGGGGACAGAGAACCATCTATTATGCTAATGGTCATCAAAAAAAAAAAAAAAAAGCTGTAGTAGCCATACTTGTATCACACAAACTAGATTTTAAAATAAAAACTAACAAGAGATGAAGCAAGGCATTATATCATAATTAAGGGGTCTATCCACCAAGAAGATTTAACAATTGTAAATATTTATGCCCCCAATATGAAGACCAAATATATGTCAATTAATCAAAAACATAAAGAAACTTCTTGATAATACCATAATAGAAGGGGATTTCAACACCCCACGTGTAGCAATGACAGATCATGTAAGCAGAAAATCAACAAGGAAACAATGGCTTTGAATGACACACCAGACCAGATGGACTTAACAGATACATCCAGAACATTTCATCCTAAAGCAGAATACACATTATTTTGGGGTACATGGAACATTCTCCAGAATAGATCACATACTGGGTGACAAATCATCCCTCAACAAGAACAAAAAGACTGAGATCATACCTTGCATATTTTCAGATCACCATGCTATGAAACGTGAAATCAACCACAAGAAAAATTTGGAAAGACCGTGAATACTTGGAAATTAAAGAACATCCTGTGAAAAAATGAATGGGTTAACCAAGAAATTAAGGAGAAAATTAAAAAGTACATAGAAGTGAATGAAAATGAAAACATGACAGACCAAAACCTTTGGGATGAAGCAAAGGTGGTCATAAGAGGGAAGTATATAGCAATCCAGGCCTTCTTAAAGAAGGAAGCAGGGTCTCAAATACAGAACCTAACTTTACACCAAAAAGAGCTAGAAAAACAACAGCAAATAAAGCCCAAACCAGAAGAAGAAAAATAATAAAGGATTAGAACAGAAATCAATGATATATTAAAAAAATACATAAAGGAGGACAAATCAATAAAACTAGGAGCTGGTTCCTTGAAAGAATTAACAAAATTGATAACTCCTAGAAAGACTGATCAAAAAGAAAAAGGAAAGGACCCAAATGAATAAAATCATGAACGAAATGGGAGAGATCACAACCACACTACGGATATACACACCATAATAGAATGTTATTAGCAATTATATGGCAGCAAATTGGGCAATCTGGAAGAAATCAAAATTCCTAGGAACATACAAACTATCAAAACTAAAACAGGAAGAAATAGAAAATTTGAACACACTCATAACCAGTAAAGACACTGCAACAGTAATCAAAAATCTCTTGATGAACACGAGTCCAGGCCGGCTGACTTTCCAGAAGAATTCTACCAAACATTTAAAGAGTTAACATCTATTTCCTTGAGGCTGTTCCACAAAATAGAAATGGAAAGAAAACTTCCAGACTCATTCTACAAGGTCAACATTACCTTGATTCCAAAACCTGACAAAGACCCCACTAAAAACGAAAACTACAGATCAATTTCCCTGATGAACACGGTTGCAAAAATTCTCAATGAGATACTAGCAAACTGGATCTAACAATACTTTAAATGAATTATTCACCACAATCAAGTGGGATTTATTCCTGGGATACAGGGCTGGTTCAATATCTGCAAATCAATGTGATACATCACAATAAGAACCATGTGAACCTCTCAATAAATGCAGAGAAAGCTTTTTAACCAAATACAGCATCCTTTCTTAATAGAAACCCTCAAAAAAGTAGGGAACATACCTCAAGACCATAAAGGCCATATATGAAAGACCCACAGCTAATATCATCCTCGATGTGGAAAAACTGAAAGCTTACTCCTGAAATCAGGAACATGACAGGGATGTCCACTCTCACCAGTCATTCAACGTAGTGTTGAAAGTCCTAACCTCAGCAACCAGACAAACAAAAAGAAATAAAAGGCATCCAAATTGGCAAGGATAAAGTCAAACTTTTACTCTTCGCAGATGACAGGATACTCTAGGTGGAAAACCCAAAATATTCCACCAAAAAACTACTAAAACGGATCTATAAATTCAGCAAAGTCACAGGATAAAAATCAGTGTACAGAAATTGGTTGCATTTCTATACACCAATAATGAAGCAGCAGAAAGAGAAACCAAGGAATCGGTCTCATTTCCAGTTGCACCAAAAAACCGTAAGATACTAGGAATAAACCTAACCAAAGATGTAAATATCTATATGCTGAAAACCATAGAAAGCTTATGAAATACACTGAAGAAGACACCAAGAAATATTCCATGCTCACGGATTAGAAGAAAAAGTATTGTTAAAATGTCAATACTACCCAAAGCAATTTACATAGTGATTTCAATCCCTATCGAAATAACACCATCATTCTGTACAGAGCTAGAACAATCCTAAAATCTGTATGGGACCACAAAAGACCCCCAAAAGGCAAAGCAATCCAGAAAAAGAAAACCAAAGCAAGAGGCATAACAATTCCTGACTTCAAGTGTATTACAAAGTTGTAATCATCTGGAGAGTATGGTACTGGCACAAAAACAGACACATAGATCACTGGAACAGAATAGAGAACCCAGAAATGGACCAACAAATGTATGGCCAACTAATCTTTGACGGAGCAGAAAAGAATATCCAATGGAAAAAAGTCTCTTCAACAAACGGTGCTGGGAAAACTGGACACTGGCATGCAGAAGAATAAAACTGGACCACATTCTTAGCCCAGGCACACAAATTAAAAATAGATCAAAGACCTAAATGTGAGGCAGGAAACCATCAAAATTGTATAGGAGAATATAGGCAGTGACCTCTTCGACCTCAGTCATGGCAGCTTCTTACTAGACATGTCCCTGGAGGCAAGGGAAATAAAAGCAAAAGTGAACTATTGGGACCTGATCAAGATAAAAAGCTTTTGCACAGCAAAGGAAACAATCAACACAAAACTAAAAGGCAACTGGTAGAAGATATTTGCAAATACCATACCAGATAAAGGGTTAGTATCTAAAATCTATAAAGAACATACCAAACTCAGCACCCCAAAAAAACAAATAATTCAGTGAAGAAATGGGCAGAAGACATGAACAGACACTTTCCCAAAGACCACATCTGGATGTGTAACAGACACATGAAAAGATGCTCAATATCACTTATCATCAGGGAAATACAATCAAAACCACAATGAGATACCACCTCAACACCTGTCAGAATGGATAAAATTAACAACTCAGGAAAAAAAAAATAGATGTTTTAGAGGATGTGGGGAAAGGGGAACCCTTTTGCACTGCTGTTGGGAATGCAGACTGGTGTAGCCACTGTGGAAAACAGTACAGAGTTTCCTCAGAAAATTAAATATAGAACTGCCCTACAACCCAGCAATTGTACTACTAGATATTTATCCAAAGGATACAAAAATACTGATTCGAAAGGGCACATTCACCTCAATGCTATAACATCCTTATCCACAATAGCCATATTATGGAAAGAGCCCAATGTCCATCAACTGATGAATGATAAAGAAGATGTGATATGTGTGTATATATGTGTGTGTATATAATATATACATAATAGTATATACATAATATATGTAACAGAATATTACTCAGTGATCAAAAAGAATGAAATCTTGTCATTCGCAGCAATGTGGATAGAACTAGAGTGTATTATCCTAAATGAAGTGATCAGAAAATGACAGATATCTTATGATTTCACTCATATGTGGAATTTAAGAAATGTAACAGATGAATATAGGGGAAGGGAAGGAAAAATAAAATCAGAACAGAGAGGGAGGTAAACCATAAGAGATTCTTAAAATACGGAGAACAGACTGAGGGTTGCTAGAAGGGTGTTAAGTGGGGGGATGGGCTAAATGGATGATAGGCATTAAGGAGGGCACTTGTTGGGATGAGCACTGGGTGTCATGAGTAATTGATGAATCACTCCTGAAACCAAATTTATACTGTATTTATCTAATTTAAATAAATAAAATTTTTAAATGGTTGGAAATAACCTAAATAAAAGAGAAGTAAACCAATAATTTATTATATTCCTATGTTATATATTACAGGGTTTAAAAATTTTTCAAATAATATTAATGGCTTTGGAAAGTAACACTTCCATAAGTGAAACATGTTATATAGAAAACATTATTAAAGTATTAAGTATATCAAAAGTGGGTTTCTAGAAAAAAACCTCAAAAATGTATAAACCTATCCACATAATTTATGTTCAATACATATGTTCTATGACGAATGGATTCTATATTCACAATTTCAGTCTCTTTATAAAGGCAGCTCAAAGTTAAAACGCAACAGCAAGTCCAAAACTCAGCAGCCAGTCGTTAGAGTATACAAATTTCACTGTCAAAATAGAGTACTGAGGTTAAATCAGGTACAGAATTAGTAAAAAGGCTCGTCACGAAAATAAAAGTTGAGACATAACCATCTATCAAATTCAAGGAAGTAGAATAGCCATAACCCACCAAATGCATGTGAATATCCTCAGGAAATGGGGATTTCAGACAGAAAGCTTATATTTGTTTTTGCCAAATAATCTGGCAGTGCAAAAATCTGCGTCAAATTAAAGAACACTAAGCCAGTGCATGTGGAGTATGCTTCGTTTATGAAAAGAAGTTTTCGAGTAGGTTATAGTTTTAATTTTTTTTTAACATTTATTTATTTTTTGACAGAGAGAGAGACAGAGCATGAGTGGGGGAGGGGCAGAGAGAGAGGGAGACACAGAATCTGAAGCAGCTCCAGGCTCCGAGCTGTCAGCACAGAGCCTGACATGGGGCTCGAACTCACAGACCGCGAGATCATGACCTGAGCCGAAGTCTGCCGCTTAACCGACTGAGCCACCCAGGCGCCCCTATAGTTTTAAAATGTACAGGTTGCTGTCAGGTTGACTAAAATAAATTCATGCATAGTATGTTTTCTTACCTCTCTACCGAAATACATGCATATACTAAAAAGGTAATTTAAATACATATAATTATAAAAACTTACCTTAAAATATTTTAGTGTTTCTGATGTATTTCTTTACAGCCTCTTGTTGTTTTGTCAGTTTTAAATTAATTTTACTTATCCGGCAACTAGAAGTTTGTATTCTGTTTCTTTTCAAACTTACTGTTATAGTATTTATTTTCAACCTATATGCTATTTTGTAGCCTAAGTAACTACCAAATAGAATGATCCATCCTTCCAAATGAATTATCTATAATTGTTATTCTATATACCATGATTTCATACTGTAAATTAAACAGACCCACACACTTCTTTGCAGACATAAACGTATCTTCACACTTCCTATTTAAGCGCGCACACACACACACACACATTTATATACACTAGAATTCTATCAAATTATCTGATTAAATACATTTTTCAAACATTTGATATATTTGGCAGTATGTTTTCTGGAAACTTCGTAAAATTTTACAAAGGTAGCATTAGTATTTGAATAGTAGTTGAACTCCATTTATGTATATAAATAAATATGTGTGTATATATATACAATATATTATATATATTACTCTTAATAGAATTGATGAAAGCAATGTTCAAGTATATATTATTTCATTTACAGTGAAAAGGTTTTGTGTATAATTCATTTACTTAACCAAATATCTATGCTAATCAGATAGGCACAAGGTCTACAGTCTTGATCACAGTTTCTGTTCTCATGAAACTTATCTAAAAATAATAGCCATAATGGTACCACCTGACAGCTATCAAACTATTAAATGGAATAGGCAGTAATTTAACCCCTTCACCTATAGTAATCAATTTCCCTCCGTTGTAATTCTCAGACATATAATGTTTAATTCCCACTTTTCTGATGAAGGCTGTGTCACAGGTAGATTAAATATCTTGCCCCAGATTACACTGCATGTATATAGGAAAATGGAATTTAAACACTAATCGAGAAAAAAAGGCATTTAACAAGAATACCTTTATAAGCACGTATGAAGTCAACTGTGTAGGAATTACCAGAATGCTACGGCACATACTATCACAGGGAAATCTGTGTGGTGAGAATTTCCATGTTAAGTGACACGTAATCAGAGACCCGGCACATAAGAGCCATTGTTACCAAGAGTGGAGGGAAGGCACGAGATCAAGAATGGCCTGGGTATACCAAAACCCTTGCCACGCTTTTCGCTTGTGTAACATTTTTCAAATGGTTTTCCCATTGAAATATACTTTAAAAATACTTTTTATTTTTTACACTTAGCTTGGTAAATCATTTTGTGAAATCACTACAGAATTAAAGGCAGAAGTACAGAGAAACAATTATCGGCACAAAAATCAGCAAAGTGTCTTAATTTTCCACAACTTCTGATGACTTTTTTTGGAAAATTTCAGACTATTCCCATTAATTTACTTGCTAATTAAAAACATTTTACATTTTTCTGGGCATTTTGCACTTCTGGCCCTCTGTTTCTGTGTAGAAATTCTAATTTCCAACTGGTACCTTTTTCCATTTGCCTATGGAAAAAAACTTAAAATATTTGTGATAGTTACATTCAAAGTTCAAGTGGAATGAATACTCTCAGCATATGCTTGGTGTGGTAAAGTATTTTACCTATATTTTTAGCAGATATATTTAAAAATTATAGAAATCTGTATTTACAGAGTTAAATTTAAAGATGTTCCTCCATTGATCCTTGATAGTGTGGTTCCCACCAAAAACTCTTACCATCACTTTTCAGTATTCCTTGGTATGAAAGGTATTTTTCACCAGGTTCAACAATTTAAATTTTCATTTTCAGAAGTTTGACTATGTTGCATCATTAAAAAAAATAAGTCTTTCATAGTTTCTAGTAAACTCTGGAGAACTTAGGACAAAGATTTCTGAGGTAAAATACAAAGCATGAATGGGAACAGGAACAATGAAAAATTGATATATTATTTAAAAGTTGTAAACTCTGGCCCCTGTAAAGACACTGTTAAAACAAAGCTAGAAGAAAAAAAAAAAGACAAAAACTGAGTGAAGATATTCACAACACGTATCTGTCAAAGTCCTACTCTGATTAAAAAAAAAAAAAAAAAAGGAGAGAAACTTCCCCAAAGGTTATGCAATTGATGGATAGCACATGAAAAGTTTTTCAGCATCATTGATTAGGGAAGCACAAAATAAAGCTACAATATGGCACACTGCACACCCACTAAAATGATTAAAGGAGATGGACAAGAAAGGGTGTAGACAAATAATCACTTATTTCAGTCCTTGATATAACATTTCATACTCATTTTATCAAACACCATAGCTATTTCTTAAAAGTTCAACATACGCATAGCCAGGACTCAGCAACTCCACTCTGGGGTATTTACCAAGGAGAAATGCAAACATCCCTCCACATAAACTTCGAATTTTATGCCATCTTTATTCTTGGTAGCCCCAAAATAGAAACAATCTGAGCATCTATCAAAAATCAAATACTCAAAACGTGGTCAACAAGCTACTGGCATATACAACAGAGAATCTATACTGATCTATACAAACCAAGTGAAAGGAGAATATAGGCAGTGTGACTCCTACCTATCTCTAGAAAAGACAACTCTAATGTATAGTAATGAAAATATATCCCTTTGTGCTGTGGTTAAAGATCGTATGGAATGGATCCGGAACAGAAAAAAGGAAGTTTGTGTTGATAAAGCTGGTGCATATCTTGAATATCATTGTGGATGCATGAGTGTATAGATTTGTCAAAATTGATTAAGCGATGCAATTAAAACGTGTATAGTTTATTTAAGCTATTTAAACAAATTTTAGAAGACTGTACAAATCTTTGTGTTGCACATGTTGTTGACTAGGAGTCCAACAACTAATGGGTTTTGTTATTACTATAGAAAACGTTGATCCAATGTTGATCTTTTAACCACTTCCTACTTCTCATGTGTTACCTCCTCCTTCAGTCTGACAACTTCACTGCCTCCAAAACTAATGGATGCTTTCCCAGAGTTTCATTCTTAAGAATGTCTACATTTCTGTTTATTTATTTTAATATTCACTGAAGACAGAGTAAATATACAAAAGGTCAAAGGAAAATATTAAGAAGGTGGGTTTAAAAAAAGTTGGAGAAAAGGAAGAAATAAGTTATTGAAGTTTTTCACAAAAGGTATACAAATAAACCGAGAAGTTCTTTATCTAGTCAAGATGTAAAGAGGCATAAAGGTGACAAAGAACAACCTGACGATAGAGATATTCTAAGGTAGTGATAATTAAGTGGATTAAAAAAATTAATGGCTCCTTTGAGAAAAGTCTGGGATTTACCATAGGATATACACACACACATGCACACATGCAAAAACAGTAAGACCCTGGGCATTCATGTGTGTAAGCTTCTTATTGAAATTCTCCTATGTTTTTAAAGGTTCTTTTTTTTAAAAAATGTTAATTTTTGAGAGAGAGAGAGAGAGAGAATGAGTGGGGGAGGGTAGAGCGAGAGGGAGACACAGAATCCGAAGCAGGCTCCAGGCTCTGAGCTGTCAGGACAGTGCCTGACATGGGGCTTGAACTAACGACCTGTGAGATCATGACCTGAGCTGAAGTAAGACACTCAACCAACTGAGCCACTCAGGTTCCCCTACATGTTCTAATTTGACCTGCCACCAGCCACTTGAACCACTTTTCCAATTGCTTACTTAGCCTGGGACTCAGTTATCCAGTCCATATTGTGAAGGGGGGAGGGGTTTTCTTTGAGTCAGCTTCAGAATTTCCAGAGAAGGGTTATGTCAAGAGGAAAATATATAAATCTGAGAATACTAAATCAAAATTTCTAGGGGCGCCTGGGTGGCGCAGTCGGTTAAGCGTCCGACTTCAACCAGGTCACGATCTCACGGTCCGTGTGTTCGAGCCCCGTGTCGGGCTCTGGGCTGATGGCTCGGAGCCTGGAGCCTGTTTCCGATTCTGTGTCTCCCTCTCTCTCTGCCCCTCGCCCGTTCATACTCTGTCTCTCTCTGTCCCAAAAATAAATAAACGTTGAAAAAAAAATTAAAAAAAAAATTTCTACAAATCTTACCTTTCTTTCCCTACAGTAAACTTAGTTGTAGTAGGACGTTAAATACAACCCAGCTTTGCTCAGGCAGATACTTTAAGTTTTCACTGTTAACAGATACTTCTTCAGCGAAACAAAATAACTAAGATTTACAATTAAAATTCATGGAGCCAGTTTTAATAGAGATTTATTCTTTCATACATCCTCTTTTTGCTTGTTTACATACAGTATTACACAGATTATTGGTGATCAGTTTCTCTGCAGACACTTTAATGTATTCTGATTGTTCACCAATGTATTAATAACTGCTCAAATATTTTTTAAGCTACCCAATGAATAAAGAAAGTGGCTACAAATTTAGGACCTGGAAGAATTCCAGTAGTTTCTAAATTTTGGATATTTTGAGACCAGCTACACTAGGATGAGGTCTTAAAATGTAGCTTCTCCAGACTAACATTGCAATAGGCTTAATCTGGAGAATTCAAAATGCCAAGTAGGTCAGTATTCATTTCAAATTTGGTACCACGAATGGACATGCAGAAGTTTATCCCTTGATAGTGGAAATCAATCTCCATTATGGGCTTAGTTATTGGAATAGGTGGGTATATTTAGCATAGTCGTATGGAGGTTATGTTCTTAGCCTTAATATCTTTAACCTTGTGATTTTGCAATACATTTTTAATCATTTGATTGTCACAGTCTTATCTTCTTTTTTGGCATTCCTTCCTAGCTCTAAGCTTGAACACAAGGATTCTTTCTTTAATACTAAGGATAGATAGATCAAAAATCACCTCTTCACAAGTGAAACAGTTGTTTTGTCTCTAGCAACATTCTTACACAAATATTAAACAGCGACAGCAGTTGGTGCATTCATAAATCTCAGGACATCTCAGTCAGCAGTGATTCCAGCATCTCTTTTGACTTGATTCTGGGAGTCACTAAAATAAAGTGGTAGGTGTCAATCTAGTTAATTGGTTTTTTTTTTTTAATTTTTTTTTTCAACATTTATTTATTTTTGGGACAGGGAGAGACAGAGCATGAACGGGGGAGGGTCAGAGAGAGAGGGAGACACAGAATCGGAAACAGGCTCCAGGCTCCGAGCCATCAGCCCAGAGCCTGATGCGGGGCTCGAACTCACGGACCGCGAGATCGTGACCTGGCTGAAGTCGGACGCTTAACCGACTGTGCCACCCAGGCGCCCCAGTCTAGTTAATTGTTAATCCCACATTAGGTGGCTGCAATTATTCTCATAATCTCAGAAGATACTCCACAGAATAGAAGTGCTCTTTCTCCTTGATCTTCGCTTGGATCTTTGGCCTCTCTGCATTATTATTACCAAGAGAGTCTTTGTATCTGCCTGGGCTACTGCATTATCCAATGTGTATCTAGTCAAATGTTTGCATCAGAATACCTATCGATGGGATTCACTACAGTATTAATCTTTGAGGTAAACGATCAGTGGGGTCCATGGCACAGGTAAATGCAAGGTAGTTTGGGTGCTATGTTGTTTCCAAGATCACTGATCTCAACCCCCGCCCCCCCATGGAATGTATTCACAAACACACAGTGTCAAGATTAACGCCAACTCTAGTCTTCTTTGACATGGTTATGAGGGAAATTTAGTACAACATATGGGAGAAAATAGGAGATACCAGGCTGACAATGAATAAGAATATAAATTAAATTTTAGAAGCTTAAATTATGAAAATATTCTCTAATTGTATTGCTTAGATATTATTTAATCCAACATTCTTATTTTAAACATAATTGACACCTTTAATCATAAAATTGAACTTGTAAAGGCCAAGCCCACCAGTTACTGGCAGAGCTGCAACTGATGTCTTAGTTTCAATCTAAGTTTATAATTGTCAACCAATCACCACTTTGGGACACTCTGAGAAAAAATATTACTTTACTTCCAACATAAAAAAAAAAAAATATTTTGTGTGTCAAATTGTAAGACTGATGCTGAAAAGTACAACATTATGAACACATTTTTTAAGATAGTTTCTAGAGGGGCAACTGGGTGGCTCAGTCAGTTAAGCATCCAACTCTTGATTTTGGCACAGGTGATGATCTCACAGTTTAAGAGTTCGAGCCCCGTGTCAGGCTCTGTGCCGACAGAGCCTGCTTTGGATTCTCAGTCTGCCCCCCCACCCCTCTCTGCACATTGCTCCTCAAAAACAAACATTAAAAATTATTATATACTATATTTATATACGTGTATAAATAGTTTCTGGAGAGTTCTCCACAATTTGAAATACTTGTGATATTCTATGGATAAGTTTCATGAAACAGAGAATTTGAAGACCTCATTGTAACACATACTTTAACCAAAGTATTAGGACAATTTAAAAATACTAAGTTCCTTTTCAGTAGAGAGAAAAATCAAACTCCTTGCCTATCACAATTTATTCAAATGAATGAATCACTGCCACAAATTTACCCATCTTTTTTTTTGCCATGTAATCAACACTTGAAAACATGGGACATAATGTCTTTATCTCATTTATCTTATGTAAAAGGAATGAGTTTTACTTTTGAGAACCTCCTAGACAATAACTCATCCAATATTAATACATTACTTAAGTTGATAAACAGTTCCATGATGATAGAGTTTGTGTTTTGCTCACTATTTTTATCTGTGATGTCTAGAACTATATGCTTAATAAATGATGACTTAATTTACTCAATAGACACTAAATAAATATTTCCTGAATATGTTCCAACTCCGGCCAGAAGAGTACCACCAAGCCTAACAGAACTCATTCTTTACCTCAAGCTATTCCCAGTAGCCTCAGCCTCAAAAGGATAATAGAAATGTAGATAAGCAGAAATCAGTAGGCGATATTGCCTCTCAACTATGCTTTGGAAGTTGAACTTCATAGATTATGAGCTAGATGAGGAAAAACAGGATTTCTATTTTGACTTTGTTGCTCTTATTTCTAGCACTGGACTTTATTAGGTAGTAAAATAAAATTTATCTAATGAACATCAGATCTGATGAATTGTATTATGTAAAGAAAGGTGGTTTTAGGTAGATGTAGGACAGTAAAAGGTATACTGGCTTCCAAATTTTGTTGTAACAAATTGCCACCGATAGCTAAAGCGACTGTTGCTAACAAGGTTCAAATAGCTGGTCTCTTTATAGGAGTATTTAAGAGGGATTCGTGGGGTGCCTAGGAGGCTCAGTTGGTTAAGTGTCCGACTTTGGCTCAGGTCATGATCTCACCATTTGTGAGTTTGAGCCCCACATTGGGTTCTGTGCTGACAGATTAGAGCCTGGAGCCTGTTTTGGATTCTGTGTCTCCCGCTTTCTCTAACCCTCCCCCACTCACACTGTCTCTCTCTCTCTCTCTCACTCGCTCTCAAAACCAAACATTAAAAAAAAAATTACAAGGGACTCAGATTTGGGTCGGAGGGATAGACCAGAAGATCTATATAAAACCATGCATCCAGTGATGTCTGTTACCTATTACAAGATTATTGATAGATATCAAGTTGTTTGGTGAAAAGTGTCCCTTTGTGGAATTGATTTAAATGGTTACTCTACTGTGATCTATTCTTTATGATCTAATTACTTGTGAAAATATGCCATTTGGAACAATGAACACAGTAATATACTGCCTTTTAGGCCACATGCTAACACCAAGAGTCCCCATCCTAATGGCCTAACTTTCAGTATGTACAGAAAGTAGGATTCCCCCCAATTAAACACACACACACACACACACACACACACACACACACACACTTACATTCAATGTGATCAAATGGAATAATATTTCCATGGCATATTACATGCAAAATCTTGTTTTATGCATTGTGGGAGAATCTAGAAATGAGAACACAGCGGTTCTTATCCCAGTGGATTAATTTTATAAATTGCATGCATATCCATTTAAAGCCATCACCCCTTTCGTTCTTCTGACTAGTCAATGCAAGCTAAAAGCAACGTGCACTCTCAGGGGTGCTCTAGGTAGTGCCTAGTTTGAGGTGAGGCTAATATTTTTCTCATTCTTAGAAAAACAATCCATGATTCATGTTAAACAAATTTAGATCAAAAACAGTTATTTACTCTTCTGTTAAAATATCTAATCATACTAATTTCATCAGATTTCTGAAGGGTGTTTTCTGCAACCAATCAACGGGAAAATAGATTCAATTACAAAATTAGAGTTATATTGTATTTTACACACGAGGTTTATCATAACAGATTAATGCCTGCTATGAAGTATTAACACCTTCAGGGTTCTAACAATCACATCAATAACTCATTGTGAAGCATTTGTCCAGTAAATGAGTAATAAAAAGTTAAATCTCAAGTATTTAAAATATGTCTACCGTTAAGCAATTTTTTAAGTTTCCTAGATTTAAATCAAGGAGTACAAACCACGTTGATCTTCAGTTACTAAAATACTGTGTTTTTTGTAACTTCTGCATAGAAAATACAACCTTGCTTCAAAAGAAAAGAGTGAAGAATAACATTTGAAATAAAATTCCCATTTTAAACATCAAAACAGATAATCGGTTCTTCCTCATGCTGCTGTTGTGTCTCTGGAGGCCGCAGGCTTAAATGACACTGATTATACCTGTTACTCTAATGCATTATTCATGAAATTGATGATAGAGCATCTTCAAACAGCCTGTCATTTTCCATTACATTCCATCAGAGAACCATATGCCGCTCTCCCAGTGTATTGATACTGAGGCATACTTAACATACTCAAGCATATGGACACATTATAGACTTTCTGATGAGCTTCTGGAAATACTTATGCAATGTTTTCAATGGCCCTTATGATAGTGCAGTGCTTTGACTAACACGCTCAACAAAGGAGGCTATAGGTAGTTTCCAGGTATTAGACCTAAAGTAGAACACTAAAGCTTCCTGACTTTTTTCCTTACCTGTCAAATGGGGTTAACGAGGTGGTTGTGAATACGAAATATAATACAAGCATGTGAACCCTATCAGTGTCTGTCAGAACAATGATGTTCAGTCAGCGCTTATTGTACTAGCTAGGTTTCTACTGTTTCGACAGGTAATAGAAGCATAAAGGAATTTTCCAAGGGGTAAAATACACTTTGGAAGTTTAATGAATGAAAGCTGTGCATATTTATTTTGGAGCAGCCAACACTATACAAAATACACTCTTCCACGATTTAGGATGTCAGCCGCTAGACCTCTCAGTGAATATAGAAGTAATTCTTGTAGCCAGGAGGTTAGCATTTTTTAGTATCTATCTCCATTTAGCTACACTGGAGACTTTTTTTCTGGTTTGTCGATGCCATATGCCTTTGGATGATAATATTGCCATGTTTATATTACTCTGAAATGCAATGCTACATGCTTTATCAGTTGGAAACAGTCAGATTTAGGTTTTGATTATTAAAATAGGAAGCTTCTTCTCACCCCTCTTTTGATGATCAGTTGACAACGGTTGCAAAGAATTCATATGCTGCTCTCTGCCTAAGCACATTAAAGATTTGCTGGTTTTAAGATTAAGAAAATAACCAATGCCTTTAGACCCGCAAGATCTTTCAAAACTTACTAAAGTTATCTCAACTTTGCATTTCGGGATTATTCTCATTGCTTTTGTAGGCAGAAATGCATAATCTCACCAAATGGAAAACAAAGTCTAAAAATAGACAAATTCCTTTAGAGTGACAATGTGGGAAGAGAGTTTGTCCCCTAATAATCTGGAGCTCAAGAGGTGGGTTTACATGGAGTTAATACCAGAAGATAAGTACTTGAAGTTGGTCAGTGTGGATTTTGAGGTTAAGCCCAGCTTGGCTTCTACTGAGAAAGTGCTTGAGATAAAGAAATTTGACAATTAGAAAGGCAATCAATTTGCATATAAGGGTTGTAGCACTCGCTAACTGAAATCTATTACTGCGAACCACTGATGTTTACCAGAACAGAGATTTATGGCTGAGACTGCTATAGACAGCAATGGATTTTTCACTTTTTTAAAAATACATTTGACCTCAGATAATTTTTATATAGTAAACTGCTTTTCTTTTCATGAGAATTTGAAAACTATTATATCTGAGTCACATCAAGTGACAGAAAATATTGTGTATTTGATCCAAGGTAAGAATGACAACAGAGGCCAGAATAAGTGAATGTATATGCAGGACAGATTATATGTACCATGCATAGGTTATATATACACAAGCAAGAATGATGGACAAACTTAATATCTGAGATTGTCAACAATTGATCTGTGAGGTTGCTGAAATGGTTTTGAAGTCAAGTCCGTGTAGAAGCTGGATGTTATTTTTTAGAATTGATATAGTAATCAGTGTTAACTTTTCTTCAATCTGTGGACTTGGAATTCTTATTCACTGAATTCATGAATATGGTAACAAATGACATTTTCTAGATTATCATTTTATTATTTTATTTTTATTTATCATTTTATTTTTTGGGACAGAGAGAGACAGAGCATGAACGGGCGAGGGGCAGAGAGAGATGGAGACACAGAATCGGAAACAGGCTCCAGGCTCTGAGCCATCAGCCCAGAGCCCGACGCGGGGCTCGAACTCACGGACCGCGAGATCGTGACCTGGTTGAAGTCGGATGCTTAACCGACTGCGCCACCCAGGCGCCCCTAGATTATCATTTTATAGTTTACTTGATTGTTGCTTTGAAACACGATTAACGTATTTTCAAATTAACCCCACACAACAAGTTCTCAAAATCAAAACCAATTTTAAGTATTTTTGACAAAGCTTATACTGCACAGACGATAGGTAATTGGAACGCTTAACTTCCTTTCATTTAAGTTTAGTGTTTACTTCATCTGATCTTTGCATTAGGTCTCTATCTTTTATAGGGTCTCTCATTTGGTCTGTTTGTTTCTGGCAGGTGTGAAAAGAGAGAGTATGTACCTGGGATTCGTATCTTAGTAGCTTTCCTTCTGCTTAGGAGGTCTCCTGTTCGTTCATTCCAGTGGTTACCTACCAGCATTTTCCTGCCTTTATGCTGCCGTACCCTCCCCCTGCCGGGACACATTCACAGTTATAAGCTGAAAGCAAACACCAAAGCTGCCTACATCACAGCCTCAGTGTATCTTTTCAGGACGCTAGTTTTGTGCTCGAAACGCTCATGTGCTTTTCTCTGCAATTATTGAAGTTTCATGGTTTTTCCCCTGTACTCTGTTAGCGTGGTGATCTCTCTCCAGTCATTTTTGAATGTTAAGCTATTCTGGGGATAAGCCTACCTGGTCAAGACCTTATTCTTAGTATGTATTGTTACATTTCCTTCGATGATATTTTAAGGATTTTTAGATGTTCCTGAGGAGTTGTCCCAATAGCTCTCTGCCAGGACTTTACAAGTGGAAATTTCCTTTGCAATTTTTCTTTAACAAAAGGAGAATCTTCTATTTTTAAGCAGTGAGGGGGGAAGTAAAGAGCTTTCCCTGCTTCTGCTAGTTTACTATTGCTTTTGATTCAAAATTATCCACATACCAAAGGAGGGGTGTTTGAGGGGAGCCTTTCCAGATAACCCTCAATATCAAGTACAGGCATCAAGGTCAGGCTGAACATATCAACACAAGTTCGGTTGTTCCCCTACTCTTGTGGATAAACTAACTGGAATTTCTTTAAATATTTGATAAAGTTTACCAGAAAGGCCATTTGGACTTTGAGTTTGCCAGAATTTCAAGTGTTCGCTTATTTAGGTTTCTTTCCTATTCTATCCAATGATTATGAATATGTAGAACATGACATTTCTCATAACATTTTAAAAATATACAATTCAGTGGCCTGTAGTATACTCACAATATCAAATAATCACTACCTCTCTCCAGTTCATAGTATTTAACCCCAAGAAACCTGCTCAGTAAGCACGTGTGCCCCATCACCAAGGAATAGTTGCTTGGTGGCTGGAGACTTTGTTTTCCAGAAGCTAACAAAGATTCTGATGATTTTGCTTGATTTATTTGATACCTATATGGAAACATAGGCTGCAGAGGGGCACCTGGGTGGCTCAGTAGGTTAAGCATCACGCTTGATCTTTCTCAGGTTATGATCTCATAGTTTAGGAGTTTGAGGCCCACATTGAGCTCTGTGCTAATGGTACAGAGCCTGACTGGGATTCTGTCTCTCCTCTCTGCCCTTCTCCAGCTTGTGCTCACTTGCTCGCTCGCAAAATAAACTCAAAAGATTTTTTTAAATAATAAAAAAAATAGGCTGTTGGACCTGCCTACCTACACTGCCATTTCCCCATAATTTCTTGCCTTTCGTTTCAATAAGGTCTCACATTTCAGGAGTCCTTGTAAGTTAGAATTTGAGATTTGAATTTTTTTGATCTTTATGGTACATTCGTGAGTGATGCAGGATTCTCTTCAACAGGAATAAAGCTAAATTTCTGTGAGATTGGGACTTTGTCACTGTCTGCAAATGACAAACATTTAGCTGGTACCTCTTCTGTGCCGTGTGGTATCCTAGGAGATGTACATTATTTCTTATACCCATAACATGGAATTTGAACTCAACTTCCGTTCTAGTCTTAGCACAGCTTCGTTAACAAATTACATTTGCATGATAGTCCAGGGTTGAATAGGGTTGATCTGCACTTTCCAGTTGCGAGAGTAACGTACACATGTGGCCTAGATCACAAGGAGGAGATGAACACTTGAAATTAAATTCCCGTCTCCAACTTCTCAACACGTGCCGTTTTTCACTCTGCCACCTGACTCACCACACACCCGCCCTTTAGACCCTACGTCATTAAAATGCTAACCGAACGTTCTCCCCTTTATGATAAGATAATTTGTCTGTGTTGTGTGTAATTTAGCAACAGCTAGCTAATTATCGTTGATTTCACAGCATTAGCTTATGGCACCTGAATATTGAAGGATTTCTAACAGAACAAAGCAGCACACAACTTGAAATATGCTGATGGCATTTGCAGGGTGTTCTGTTCCAAGCAGGAAAAAAAAAGCTTTTGATTTCGAGCTGGATTTTGAAGCAGTAATATCTCAGCTAGTAAAAGTGTCAACTTCATGGTGGATAATGTAGTGATGTACATGAAATGTAATAGTGGCAAGATGTTTCTTGGGCTTTTTATTATAAATATTGTATAAACGTTGACCTCTACCCAGCCCCTTGGAGATTTAGGTGTCTGTTTGAATATCCCAGACAGATTTTGTCATATCACTATATTCTCATATGTGCCTTTTGAAATCATGCTCTTAAAAATGACACCATTTATGGAACCCATAAAGAACATGATTCCTCTGGAGTTTTAGGTGATTCTAGTGAAATATTGTAAAGCAGTCTGTATTATTAAGTAGTATTAGAACTTTACTCTAGGCAGTTATATAAGGGATTTAAGTATTTAAACATCAAATCAGCTAGCCTGTTAGGTGCTTCCTAAATATACAATGGAAGATGTGATCTACAGAGATTTTAACAATTCACATTCAAATAGTTGTTTTCTACTTCAAATGAAGATATGTCCCCTTACTTTGTCATATTTTGTCACTTAGTAAAGTTAAGTGTTTGGGTTTTATCTTCGCAACTACTCTCCCCACCCCATTGTAAAAGGTACTTTGTTTTTCTCTTTTGCTCTTGAATTAAGGCTGTTAATACCGGAAGTAGAACAGGAGAAGATTTAGAAATATGTCAAACCAGAAAGTTAATTGGGAATTCATTCTGCTTCATTAAAGGGATACTGTCTTGGCACTTTTGAGGACACCAAATGCATATCAACAGAGGCAAGAGAAGAACCCACTTTTTGTAAGATGGTTTAGACTATTTTCTGGCACCTAGCATTCCCTGTTCCTATTTCCTCCTTAGCCCAATTCCCTATCTTCCTGTAAATCCTGTGAGGCACCCAGTCTCAATACATTTGTTCTCTAGATGAGTTTACTTTG
The DNA here is from genome assembly GCF_014898765.1 of Herpailurus yagouaroundi. Taxonomy (NCBI): domain Eukaryota; kingdom Metazoa; phylum Chordata; class Mammalia; order Carnivora; family Felidae; genus Herpailurus; species Herpailurus yagouaroundi. The sequence continues at coordinate 11,280,242 of NW_024412397.1, read as the reverse complement.
GACAACCTGACTAGCTCAGAAGATGATTAGTTCAGAGAAGTGGATCCTTGATGGAACTGGGACTAGAGAAATACGAACCAGTTAATAATCAAATATTGGAATGCCGTACACACGTGTACAACAGCTTGATGGTTAACCACATCATTTCTTGAGACCACCTGTTACCAATTCCCCACTGAAGGCAAAGCGTTGAAAGCCACAAAGAATTACGTTACTACAGAATGAGGTAGTTGAATAATCATAGTAGAAGTCCTAAAGGACGAACCAAAATTCTTAAGTCCTTAGCATTAACAGTCAAAACCATAGAACACTCATAGATCTATTCTAAAATCTTTGTAACATTAACTGAGCAAGGATACTTTTGATGCAGACCAAGAATACTTGAGGCAAATCCCTGTCCCCATTTGTTCCCAAAGGCAGCTGAAATGTGATTTGCAGCTTCATTGGGTCTCCTACATGAAGATTTGGGGATTTATCAGGTAAGAGACCCTGAGAATTACACAAGAGATTAAGGACTCAGTGTTATTTCCAACACTCTAGTGATGTTTCCTTGGCAATCAGAGAAGTCCTTTCTTCCTGGAGTGACAACTCTTTTCTTGCCTTGACTGGAAATGCAGTAACATACCATCCAAATGGATTCCGTGTGAGGGAAAACTCATTGCCATACCGATAGCAAATGTATAGTCTACAGTCCCATAGATTCAGATTAGATTTAGGTAACCAAGTGTCCTGAGGAGCTTTATAGATGTCTTTGATTCTGTAAGAGTTACAGGGATTTGCTAAGTTGCCAACCATCTAAGAAACATGTGGGATGGAGAAAGAATCGAATCCAGATCGAGATGAAATTATCCATATGGTTTCATTATAGGTAACGGGTTGAGATTTCTAGCTCAAGAAGCTAGGACTAGTTGTGTTCTAAAAAGTGGTTTTATTAATCATTCTTTGATTTATGTCACTAAGTACTATAGTATCAAACACTTTGGCATACAATAATGAAGTGCCCTAATAATTCATGGAGGCAGATTTCTAGTTTGGATTTATCAAGAGCTACTCACACAAGGACCTACAGATGCCAGCTATATCTTAGGATCTCTTTTCAAATACATTGGTTAGTAAGCACCAACCTCTTTTTTAAGTACCAGACTTTTTTTGGCTTTTTAAAAATTCTGACCCAATACTGGGTGGGGGTGTTACTGTTTCAAAAACCCCACCATTTCATGTGAGAGGTGCCTTTATTTCAGAGTCTACATGCCAAGTTTTAATTTCTCTTTTCAATGGCTCAACAACAAAGAATTCAGGGTCGCTATGGTGCTCGATCATGACAATCCAGGGAAAATCCAATGCTATTTTACTCAAAGAATGGGGAGAATCTAGATGATTCACTGACACGCCTACTTCTACAATACCCACTATTAAAAGGTGATCATAAGTTTAGAGACCTTATTAAAGCATAATGTCCCAAGACTCATTGGTTAAAAGACCTTGACCAGTTTAGATGTTGAGTAAATGCAAAAATACACAGAAGAGAACATAAAAGCCAGCAAACCCTCATGAACAGTTTCAGAAACAAGTTACAACTTTTTTACGTGGCTGAAATTTTCTGTATTTACTTCCTTTCAGCAATTACATTTCAATTTGTTGGTATGGCTTAACCGTATCACTTAATGCATGGGTTACAGAAACATACCAGAAGGAGGAATGGGCACCATTCAGCTTGCAGCTAGAGACAGCAAGTGCTAAAACTTTGGGCTGCCCGATGATGAAGGGAAAAAATATGCCAAAGTTCAAGAAAAAGTTGAATTAAGTGAAGCTATTTATACTTTGACCCCTGTGTATGGAAACAGGTATATATTCATGATTATAGTAACAGCTGTAGATAGATTGCACCTGCATTATTTTGGCAGCTTAGTATCCGAATCTTCTTCCTATGAGCATAGCCCCTATGTTGTGGTGACTCTTAGCAAACGCCCTCAATTAGTGAAATTAAGACAGATTTGGTCCTTGAGGTTTTGATATTTGTTCACTGAAGACATACATACTAAATAAGAACTACCATATGCCAGATATTATTCTAGACACATATGTGATGTCCATGAAGTATTAGAAGTCGAGGTGACGACAACAAAAATGATGCCTAGATACTGAATATTCCATATATATATATATATATATATATATATATATATATATGATACCAAATTAACTTTAAGGCAGGACAAATATCTACCTTGTATTAACGTCTAGAGGCTTAAATTGTAGAATAAGCATATTTAAAGTGTTCTGTTTATGGACCTATCAAAGAACTTTCAAAGTAAAAAAAAAAAAAACAAAAAACAAACAAACCGGAAGTCTGCCATTTCATGTGTCAATAGGGAGATACTAAGGATTTTTTAGGAAATAAGCAATTTCCTTCTGGTAGCAAAATCCTTGCGTGTTGGAAGAAATCTGAGTGATGGAAAACAAATTGTAAGGTTATGCATATTTGGCCAGAAAATAGGTAGTAAGAACCGAAGCAGCTGATGTTAAGTGCGTTTGAGAAGTATTCTGCAGTCAGGGATATGGCTGTTAAAGAATCAAGAGGAATGGGGGAGATAGGGAGGGTGGGAGATGCTGAGAACAGCTCCAGAAACAAGAGGAAGATTTCTCCGAGAATGGGAGGCTGTTTGGGTTTGTAGATGGACTTACTAAACGCGATACTATTCCATGATAATTTAGCAACCCTTTATCTCCTATTTTGGGAGGCAGCCTCTCCATCTTTGGCATTTCCCCAGTGACAGTGGGGTCTTTGCTATTGATGGTGGACCCCAGGGGTCTCTGCCAGTGAGGTGACTCGAAATGGGCCCCTAGATAGTTTGCACAAAGATGTTGATCCCTCAGTATGGTAGCTGGCCATACCAGAAGCACCACCCATGTGATTAGAGCATTGGGACTTGAGTTACAGGATGTAGGTACAATCTCTGAAGAAGAGAAGGAGAGATGGAGTTCAACCTCATGATCAACAATTCAATTAATTATGACTGTGTAATGAAACCGCAGTTAAAGCTCTGGACACCTGAAACTCTGGAGAGCTTCTCTGGTTGACAATACTTTGTGCATATTTTCACACATCAGTGTGATCAACATTCTACGAAGGTGACCTCACCGAAATCCATGGGAGAGAGAAATGCATGGACCACATTTGGGACGTTCTCAGACCTTACGTTACCAATCTCTCCTTTTGAATGGTTCCAGTATGTAGCCTTTTTGCTACCATAAAGCTAGAATATTAAGTATAGCTTTCCTGAGCTCTATACATTGGTATAGTAAATTATCCGACCTGAAGGGCTAGTAGGAACCCCTGAATTCATAGTCTGTTAATCAGAAGGGAGGGTGGCTTCTGGAAACCCCCACTTTTTTTTTTTTTTTTGCTGGTGGATGAGATATGAGCCACCTTGTGCAAGACTCGATCCCCAGAGTGAGGGTTGGCCTAACTCCACATAGTCAACCTCAGAGGTCACTGCCCCTATAAAACAGGGATTTTTGTGTCCGAAGAGGAGGAGGTAAATTGGGCTGGTTTCTACAGCGTTTATGTTAAAACAAAAGGAAGCTAAGAACGCTTTCATTTTCATTTGAATTTGCAGTCTGTATTTGGATAATGATTACAGCATTCTAAGGAGTTTTACTACAAATAAATAGAACAGATTTCATTGCTTGTTTAAAAAGGAAATAAGGCTCTCTGCTGTCAAATCCATTTCATGCTTAAAGAATTTCATCACGTTATCGGAGATAGAAATGCATTCTCAGAATGCAATCATTCTGTTCTGTTTAGAAGACTTTCAAATATTAATTGCATTAATAAATTAGTAATTCTCTTACCTCCATCCAGTGGGGTGGTAGAGAGCAATGATTGACTTACCATTTATGGCGTAGTCTTTTCTGAGAACAGTTCTCTCATGAAGATGGTTTTCTTCTTTATTCTCAGTCCAAATGGCTTGGGGAGGGGGGGAATCAAAATAGCTTATTCAGGTTTATTCACACTTGCAACCTTATCAAGAAGAGTAAACGCTGAAAAAGTAAGTTATAGACACTGTGGATTTGTGTCTTACTCACCCTTGAATCCTCACCTAGCAACTGCCTGCCACATAATACAAATTCAACGAATACACAATACATTTAATTGAGGATGGTTTTCTATAACATTATATATATACACACATATATATGTAATTATAATATGGAATTCAGTACAGATACAGGATACTTCTTTTAATGTTAACTTAAGTTCATTTCAGAATATAAAGGCTGGCTTTTAATAAAAGTTTTGTCAGTTGCATTTTTTTTTCTATTACTCAGTTTGTAAGGTGTAATCAAGAGTGATATCCAGATCACCCAAATAATGTATTTATCCCAGTAGAAAAGGTATTTTGTATTCTAGGTCTTTGAAAAAATTATAATAAATCTTTATTCTAATGAGATTTTATTCAAGTTTTCCAGTTAAAAGCTTGGGCAGAATGTAGGTTCTTAGTCATTTTCCCCTAGAATAGAGCAAAATCTATTCTATACAAAATATGGAGCAGCTTACAAATTCAAATATACAATTTTCATATTCCTATAAGAAATTCTTGAGTTATGAATAGGTGACGCAATATTAACTTCTCAGTGCTATTTATCCAGGAAAACATCTTTATCAAGAGGTTTTAAGTTAATTTCTCATCGGAGTTGATATTTTAACACCACAAACTTATTTTAGCCCCTCTGCTAAAATGAAAAATGGCAAATATTTAGTTAAATGTATTACACCGATAAAGGTGAACCTCAAAGTAATATTTGCTTTAAAAATTGCTCCGGAAAAACATTTAAGTCCAGAAGGCTTTATGTACTTATGATTTTTAAATGTTGAGTTATAGTCTAATCCCGATTTTTAAAACTACTCTATAATACGAGGAAGACCTTGTCAAAAACAAACTTCACTGAACAGATCTTAAGGAAAATTCTTAAAAAAGTTAATCCCGTACTTTGATCAAAAGAATCAGAACCTTAAAAAAGTCTTCATCTCATAGGTTGTTAGCACAATTGGTTGCTAGAGAAGATTATTTTCATACATGCAATTTTTCTTCACTCTTAACTCGATCTAGTAATTCGCATGCATTCAGCTTTTTCTAGGTCCCCCAGTAGTTGACGCTGTAGTCACTGGCTTTCTCTCATACCATGTATAAAAAGAGACGAAAGCTAAAGGAAAAGACTCATCCCTTACACTGATGCCCTAAAGCACCCAACTCTGAAGCCACCCATCACAATAGACAACTTGTGTCGGGATTTCACTTGGCATTGCATTACTTCCCAATGAAAGCATGGTGGTGGGGGGAGAGGTGGGGACAGAGAGGAGAAACTAGTTTGTTTAGTTTACTTCATGTGCAGAAGTTTATTTTATTCTCACCATCTGTCTTCTGGAGTAGTACAGGTATCCGCATTATGTGAAAAAAGAAATTTCAGAACCGAGAACTGAACTTACGAGCTTGCAGAAGAACACATACATGTGGTACACAAAACCAGGTAGATCAATCCAAAAGCCTATTGTCATTTTTATTGTACTAGCCTTTGTTGCCTTTCTCTCCACACACTTCCCCTTCACCATATTAGGTAAAATTTGAAATATGGCATATAGCACTTTAAGATTATTACAACTAGGGGCACCTGGGTGGCTCAGTTGGTTGATCTCAAGGCTGGAATCATGATCTCATGGTTTGTGGGTTCGAGCCCCGTGTGCTGACAGCTGAGAGTTTGGAGCCTGCTTCTATCTCCCTGTCTTCCTGTCTCTCTGCCATCCCCATGCCCCGCCCCCCACACCCTCTGCCTCTCTCAAAATTAAGTGGACGTTTAAAAACATTAGATTATTACAGCCAATTGATCTTTGGGACAAAGGTAGAATATGTGATACAGAACCTGGTGTCTGACTTATTGGGAGACGATTCCTTCATCCATAAAGGCATTTTTAATTTGCACACAAACGGTTCCAAAAGGGCGAAGGTACTCATTTTTTAAAGATGGTCCTTTAGGATTATTTGCCTAGTGTTTGTCTAAACTTTTTTTTTTTTTTGATGTTTTACCAAAGTTGGAATTTGATTTTTTTTAACGGAAAAAGACACCTTTAATGCAAAGTGAATGATTCCATAAAAAAGCGATGGGCGCCTATGTTTATCGTGTTCTAGTAATCAAAGAAGGGATTTAGAAACAATTGGAGGTGACAGATATACTCAGATTCATTGCTGGGTTCATAAAAGTTAACAGCAATGTCTGTCTGCTACCTTGATTAACATGCAAAATATAGGATAGAGTTTGCTAAAGCTGCATTCAGCAATAAATGCATTGCATCTGTATCTAAAATACAGAGAATCTCCTCTGATTACACATTCCCATATTACTCTCTTATACAAGAAGATTAATGGATCACTGAAGCCCTGAGAAAAGTGAGCTGCTGAACAAAACAATGCATGGTTAAATTCAATTTATTGCTAGAAATATGGCCTGAGTGTTGCAATTGGCCATTAAGAGCAGCTGAATGCTAGCTAAGGGTTCTCCACAGCAACCTGTATAAAACTTTCACCTGTGTTGATTTGGGATCATAGACACCTTGAGAAACTAAGTTAGAAACGCTAGACTCAAATTTACTTTCAGAAAAACCTATGGAATATTGCACTACTCCTTTAAAAATTATATAAACCTTGTATTCGTATACCTGCTGCTTTAAGTATTAACAGAGACACAAACTGGTACAATTCTGAAACCTGTTGACAATGCCTGGGTTCAGAGATTTCTGGAATATGCAAGGATGCCGAGGAGGTGAATTATCATTCAGCTATACTCAATATAGAGTACGTCCTTAGGCTGCCAGAGGCTTTTTAGTGATTTTTGTTTGTTTTTGAAGCAGTTAAATTTGAATTTCAGTGCCAAGTAAATGGGAGCAAAGGTTTATTCACATCTCCTATAAAAATCTGTATCAGAGCAAAGAGTGTCTCAGTTGTTGGAAGTTTTATAGTTTAAAGGTGTTCAAGTCAATCATCATTCTGTCTGGCTTTATTTAAATGGCAGAATGACCCAATTAATGGACAATACAAGGTGGTTTAAAATGATTGAACTGGCCACATATTAGAGGTGAGCTCATAGTAAGTCCTGAACTTTGACACATAGCCTTCAGAGTGAAAGCTAATAAGTATAGGCCTAACTTTGGTCTCTCCTTTGTGAAGCAGTCGACTCTATTCAAAAATTTATCATCTAGGGTCGTAGGTGCTTGGTGAAGCCAATAGGTGTGCCTAGAGAGTAAGACGATTAGACGCAGCACGATCAGGAAAATTCGGAGTTGACATACATCTCATGATGTTAGATCTTCAATACAGTTAGAGTTTCTCAGCATATTTTTTAAGGGAGCTTCATTCTGGAAGTCTTTTCCGAAGTCCTGTTTTTCACATTTTTGAAGCTGTTGGATCTTTTTGAACACACCCAAAAGTATGATACCAATTTAACTTGATATCATTGATATTGAATGAACTTTATAAGTTACGGTGTACCACTTTTAAAACATCAGTCAGAATAAAGATTTTGATACGTCGTTTTGATGACTGACTTGAAGACTGGTTAAGAGAATAGTTGAGGATTCATTTAATAATAATTAAAGATTCATTTGTCTTTACAATTCAGCATACATTGTATACCCATTTCATTTTGGTTGTATGTAACTGAGTAAAAGCTAGCAAACTGTTCCAGTCGTAACCCGTTTTTTTTTTTTTTAACATTTTAATTTTAAAATATCCTTGAACAAAACTGTATCTGGATTTGACACCAAAAGCAAGAGCAACAAAAGCAAAACAAAAGCAAAACAAGCGGGACCACATCAAACAACCACAACAAACAACCACATTTGCATAGCAAAGGAAAGCATCTGACAAAATGAAAAGTCGGCCTCCCAAATGTGAGGAAATAGTTGCACATCATGTAGCTGATAAAAGGTTAATATCCAGGAGCACCTGAGTGGCTCAGTTTTAAGTGACTGACTCCAGTTCAGCTCAAGGCATGATCCCAGGTTCATGAGATTGCGACCCACCTCAGGCTCTACCCTTCCAGTGGGGAGTCTCCTTGGGATTTTCTCGGTTTCTCTGACGTGCTGATGCACTCTCAAAATCAACTTTAAAATGGGCAGTGCTGAGCAGACTTTTTTCTAAAGACGACAGGCAGGGACGTGAAAAGGTGCTTAACATTACTCATCAGGGAAAGATAAGTCAACACCACAAAGAGCCATCACACATCTGTCAGAATGGCTGTTAAAAAAAGGAAAGAGCAAATACTGGCGAGGATGTGGAGTAAAACAAACACCCGTGCACTACTGGTAGAAATGTAAATTGGTGCAGCCACTATGGAAAACAGGATGGAGGTGCCTAAGAAACAAACACAAATAGAACTACCCGTACAAGCCTGCAATTTTTACTTTTGGGTGTTTATCCAGTGGAGACCACTACTAACGTGAAAAGATATCTTCATTCCAATGTTCACTGCAGCAATGTTTACGAGAAGCAAGGTATGGAAGCATCCCAAGTGTCTGTGGGTGGATACATAGGGAAATGAGTGAAGGGGATCCAAAGGTACAACCTTCCAGAGGCACCTGGGTGGCTTGGTTGGTTAAGCGTCAGACTTCAGCTCAGGTCATGATCCCTCAGTTTGTGAGTTCGAGCCCCACATCACGCTCCGGGCTGACAGCTCAGAGCCTGGAGTCTGTTTCAAATTCCGTGTCTCCCTCTCTCTCTGCCCCTCATCCGGCTTATGCTTTTTATCTCTCTCTCTCTCTCTCTCTCTCTCAAAAACATACATAAAAGAAGAAAAAAGAAGTACAATCTTCCAGTTAGAAGTCAGTCCCAGGATGTACTATCATGGTAACTATAGTTAATACTCGATTGTGCATTTGAAAGTTATTGAGACCCTAAGAGTCCTCAAAGAAAAACGTTTGTAGCTGATAGGGTGATGGATGTTAACCAGGCTTATTGTAGAGATCATTTCACAATATCTACAAGTATTAAATCATTTTGTACACCTGAAACTAGCATAATGTTGTGTATGAATCATCTCAAAAATAAACCTCCAAAGAATTTGAATTACTTGCAACTTGAGTTCCTTGAATTCCTTGCAATTAGTGTTTTAAAATAAGAAGTGCTAATAGTTTTTCTGTTATGAAGCCTATTGTTACTATTATTTACTCTATCACAGTTAACGGCAGGAATATTGGTAGTCCTAAAGAATGATATTTGTTATAAGTGTTGTTAAGTTTCTGTAAGTAATAATTTATAAAAAGACTTTTCTCTCAATTGACAAAGGGGCTCAATATAGATTTTCATTACATAAAGCCGACTTCCAGAACAAAACCTGGAATCAGGTTTGTTACACGTTTTGTTATAACAAAAACGTGGCTGCCAGATTTAGAATACAGGATTCCAAGTTAAATTTAAGTAAATTTAAAAAACAGTTCAATAGACGTCCCAGTATTTTAGGTAACGTCTTTCTACCCAAACAGCCTTGTCTATCCGAAATTCAGTTTAACTTAGCATCCCGTATTTCTCAAGTCTAAACAAAAAGGAAATAAATTGACCCCAATAAGAATGTAAAATAAACTCTTCATCGCAGATATGGTAGCATTGCTAGGAATCTATTTTAGGTGATTGTTACCATCCAGAGTAAAGGAGAAAAAAAATACGTGGAGTCTTCAACGTAAGAGACTGGACTAAAACTTCTTGTCAGAAAGAGGGTTTCAATGTTGCAGTATTTACAAAAAGAAAAAGAACTGAAAAAAATAAAAATAAAAGCTTTTGTTTGGGGCCTTAGAATTGAAATCCAGGAGCACGTTTCCAGGTAGCCACAAAATCATGTCCCGTCAACAGGAAAGCTTGCATTTTTTGTTTTATTGGAATAAGGAGAAAGGAAAAGCCTTCCATCAGTTCTTTACCAAGAATCTTGATTAGGGTTGGTTGCAAATAGCTAATATTGCCTAAACGTAATTGGTTGCTAAAGCCATCACCATGCAAAAGTTCATGATGATAGCAAGTTGCAGGTGTGTGGGCAGACTCCTTGGAGTATTTGCGGCCCAACTCAAAAGTTCATGGTCCACCTGGTGAGGAAGGCCATAAGGCCCACCTGACTCTATTTTACCTTACACCGTGGGAACAGGTGTAGATTATGAGAGGCAAAGAGGCAACCCCTGGTGACAGGGCACATTTCCGACACCGTTTCCAAGCTTTCATAACCTATGCTGTGTACCATAGCTTCCTGTTACTGCAAGGGAGGGCACAGCTTTGCCCGTTCTTAGGGACTAGTGGTTGCGAGACACCTGGAAAAATGATGGGAATGCACCAAGAGGAGGACATAGAGGAACTAGGGCAGACTTATTGGTAAGAGGCGCAGGCTACACATTATCTAGGAATATCCACGTGTTCAGAGAAGTGCCTTAGAAGGAATAGAAGGTGACGCAGGGAAGGCTTCACAAGTCACACACTGTCACACTCTTCCATTTTAAAAAAAGAAGACGTGGGCGCCTGGGTGGCGCAGTCGGTTAAGCGCCCGACTTCAGCCAGGTCACGATCTCGCGGTCCGTGAGTTCGAGCCCCGCGTCAGGCTCTGGGCTGATGGCTCAGAGCCTGGAGCCTGTTTCCGATTCTGTGTCTCCCTCTCTCTCTGCTCCTCCCCCGTTAATGCTCTGTCTCTCTCTGTCCCAAAAATAAATAAACGTTGAAAAAAAAAACATAAAAAAAAAAAGACGTTGGCGAGGAAAAACGTATACATTCTATAATCTCTCTTAGTTTCTCCCTCCTGACAAAGTACCAGAAATTCCAGGACTTAAAACAACACAAATGTATATGTCTTACCGTTCTGGAACTCAGAACACCAAATGCATCTCTTTGTGTTAAAACCACGGTGTCTGCAGGGCTGTGTTCTGTTCTGGAGACTCTAGGGGAAGACTCTCTTCTCCTGCTTTCTCCATCTCTGGAGGCTACCTGCACTTCCCGTCAAACAGCCTCTTCCTCCAGCTTTGAAATCAGCCACAACCTCAGCCAACCGGAACCTTCGCTACCACGTCCACGCCTCTGACTCTCCTGCAGCCCTCCTCCCTATATAAAGACCTGTGGATTGCATTAGGGCCACTGGAAAAATTCAGGATACTCTCCCCTGAAAAGGATCCACCTGGTGATCCCGGATCCACCTGGATAATCAAGGATACTCTCTCCTTTGTACAGACCTATGTTATCACCTTGGGCCCACCTGGGTAACCCAGTGTAATCGTCTCAAGATTCTTAACTACTCACATCTGCCAAGTGTTTATCATAAGAGAACATATCCACTGGTTCTAGGGATTAGGGCGTGAACACCTTTGGGGTATTCTTGTTCTGCCTACCATGCTTTCATATGTAAAGATTAAAATCAAATAGCCCATAACAAACTCATGCTCTTCATCAAGTATTGATGAGCAAATGTAAACATCACATTTATTAACCCCATTTTTTAGTATTTATTCATTTTTGAGAGAGGGGGAAGGGACAGAGAGAGGGAGACAAAAGGATCCAAAGCCAGCTCCGTGCACACCAGACAATGGACGAACGTGGGAAGAGTGGTAAAACACTTGGTTTGGAGAGTGGGTAAAAACACTTGAGTGAAATGGGTCCCTCAAACGGAGGGCAATCTCTGGGGATGTATTTGGCCCCAAGTCATTATAAGGCAGCACTTCTGACAGCTTGGAGAAAAGTTCCAGGATCTTAAAAGAGATACCTGACCGAGGAACTATCACATCCAATCCATCCTGTTCTCAACAAATGATAAAGCACATCAGTAGCAGAACAAAACCCATCTCATCGTGTATATGTGCTTTACTCAAGTTCAGTATGTTAGTAGTAGTGATTCCAGCACAACGGAACCTCTCGTACAGTTTATGCTTTACCCTATATCCTGTATGTTTTCTCATTTTCTTTTAAAATGAGCAAGACTTTATAATCATAGTGCCATATATGCCTGTGTTTATTGTTAAAAAAAAATAACTACAAAAAATAACAGAGGACTATTAGGTACTGGCTTCCATTAAATCCTGGTATGCTTTTAAGTTTCTGGTTTAGTTTTGTTGTTTTTTTCTAAACTATTTTACTGAGGTATATGATTGACCTATTAAAAGCTGTACATATGGGGCGCCTGGGTGGCTCAGGCGGTTGAGCGACTGACTTCGGCTCAGGTCATGATCTCGAGATCTGTGAGTTTGAGCCCTGTGTCAGGCTCTGTGCTGACAGCTCAGAGCCTGGAGCCTGCTTCGGGTTCTGTGTCTCCTCTCTCTCTGCCCCTCCCCCTCTCATGCTTTGTCTTACTCTGTTTCTAAAAAATAAATAAATGTAAAAAAAAGTTTAAAAAAAAGCTGAATTTGGGGATAAATACATACCTACAAAACCATCAGCATCAAGGCCATAATCACCAATCAGCTCCCAGTTTCTCTCAGCTCTCCTTTTATTATTACATATTTGTTTGTTTGTTGTAATAAGAACACTTAAGTTATTTCCTCTTAGCCAATTTTATGTATAGGATACAGTATTATTAGCTATAGGCAATGCGAAGGTGATGTTTAAAGGGTACAAAGTTTCAGTTATCTAAGTTCTGGAGATTTACTATGCAGTGTTGTGCCTATAGGTTTTAGTTTTGAAATAAGAGACAAAAACTATTGAGTTTATAAGTGTATGTTCTATACATATATATTATATATGTTATATGCATATATAATATACAGTCAGCAAATCTTTTTAATTAAATAGTTCAATTTGTATTTAATTTTATTTCTGTTTCTGTTCAAGTTAAACATTTTTATTATTTTTTAAGTTTATTTATTTTGAGAGAGAGAGTGACTGAATGTAGGCAAAGAGAAAGGGAGAGAGAGAGAACCCCAAGCAGGTTTCACACCATCTCTGCAGGGTTCGAACCCACAAACTGTGAGATCATGACCTGAACCGAAATCAAGAGTTGGACACAACCGACTGAGCCATCCAGGTGCTCCAAGTTAAATATTTTGAAGTCATTCTCTTGTTTCTTTGTTACATATCTATTAAATCTCTCCTATGTTTTATGACCACAATTTAAATAGACTGAGTTGTTCTCTCACCATTTGCATTCCTTGTTTAAATTCTATCCCTCCTGTATCCATAGTACACTTTGGTGTTATTTCGATTTCCAGGTGAAATTTGTATTATCTTTTGGTGATGTTTTGTCAAGAAATTGTTTGTAGGTCAATCCCCTGTGTTGTCTGCGGAAAACTGTCATTTTCTTCAATAAGGCCTTTAACAGGCTGTTTCTCCCCGAACTGAAGCTTGCAGGGAGACTAACAGGCTTTTGAAGTTACTTGTTAGATTTTCTTTGATGTGTTTCTGAAGATTGTAGAGAACACAATCAACCCCTGGTGTGTTCATATATGTTTTGATGTCTTTTCACATCCAATTTTTGTTTCTAAAGGGGAGAAGTCCACAACCATATTTCTAACAGTTTTTGTCCTTCTAAACTGACATCCTTCAGTCTTGTACCTCAACCACTGTGCTAGCATTAAATGGCTCACTTCTATGGCATTCTTTAAGACTGAAAACAGAAAAAAAAATATTATATTTAAATTTGCTTGTGAGAGAACGAGGTATGTATTAAAAAAGTGTCTGGCTTTTCGAAAGTTTCATGATTTGATTGGAATTTACATTCATTTTATTAGGGGATATTCTGGACAAAATCAAAGTGGAGAGGAGAGGTAGCCAGGGTAATGAGCAGAAACACGGATTATGGCTTGTCTTTCTTGCGTCATTTTTAGTCTAAGAAAATATTTCTGAGTAATTCCTCCCAAAGGAACCTTTACGAGTAATTAAGTTACCGATTGGTAGCTTTTACTTTGGGGATTGAAGAGACCATTATTACTGACAAGATTCACAAAATCGTAGCTCCTACTTGAGTATCTAGGAGTTCTTACAGTCAGGACAAAGAACTTTCTTCCCTCCCTCTTCTGTCGTGTTGTTGTATCTTGGGTTAAACATCAGTGGAAATTTATAATGGCTACTGCTTAATTAGTGAGAGAGAAGCAATATAAACAATAATATGTACAATGGGTGTAGGTTGCAGAGAAAGTCAAACTGAATAAGAATTTCAAAACTATGTACGATTACCTCGAGTAGTTATCTAGTGAATATTAAGTGGGTAAATAATAATTTAGAATTTAAGTAATTTTTATTTGCCCTAACGCACTTCCTCTTGGCTCTTAGTAGAATGACACTAATTGTATCTTGTCAAAAACTCTTTTTAAGAGAAATTTAAAGAACCAAGCCTACTAATGTATGTTTCAGAGCTCATTTCCCCCCCTATAGCTTTGTATGTGACAACTCAAGTCAACTCCCCACCTGCTTCCCCGCCAATGTTTCTTCAGCTTGAGGACTAATATCAAGAAAGATCATCAGTTCTTTTTTTTATAAAAAAATAATGTTTATTCACTTTTAAGAGAGAGAGAGAGAGAGAGAGAGAGAGAGAGAGCTAGTGAGTGAGCATGAGCAGGGGAGGGGCAGAGAGAGAGGGAGACACAGAATCTGAAGCGGGCTCTAGGCTCTGAGCTGTCAGCACAGAGCCTAATGCAGGGCTCGAACACATGAATCACGAGATCATAACCTGAACTGAAGTCAGATGCTTAACTTGCTGAGCCACCCAGTACCCTGAAAGGTCATCAATTCTAAAGTCAGGAGGAATCTTATTTTCCAGAAGTCTTTTTCAAATATTCTAATCTCAATAAAGTTTGGTTAAATGATGCCATTCTAAATTTCCAATAACATACCCATAGGTTTTTTTGCGTGTGTGTTTCATCTTTATCTTTTCCTGTTTATGGGTCTTTCTCCATAGGTATATTGATATGAAGGTATGTCTTGAACGATGAGATATCTTCATCATTTGTCCTTGGTATGTGATATGCAATAGATGTCCGATATATGTTCATATTTGCCAAGTTGACAAATTAACACAGCTGTCTGCTCCTTCTCTCAAAACTCAACACTCAAGAAACCATAAAGGGACTATAAAGCTAAAACAATAAAACTGAAATCCAAGAAATTAAAACAACAATACTAACCCACAAGAAATCCCTGAGATGCAGAGGCGGAAAGGAAAAAGGTAGAAAAAAAAAAGATTAGGCTATTTCAGAAGACTATATACATGAGTTGGGAGGAAAAAAAAGTGCCATAATTATAAAGGAAATATTGATGAACTAAACTCAGAAACTTTTGTTCCTCAAAAGACTATTAGGCAAATGAAAGTGCAAAGCTGAGAAGAGAATCTATTTTTGTAACAGATATAATAGACAAGGGACTTCGATCCAGAATACAAAGAGAATACCTATAAATCGATAGGAAAAATAAAGTAACCCCACCCTCAGAACAGTCATACCCTTGAACACTTAGTTCACTAAAGGGAATGTGAAATGTTCATTAAACACATAAAAAGGTTCTCGATTTCATTAATATTCAGGGAAATGTAAATTAAACCGTGATTGATTAGATGCCACTGAACCAGATGGCCAAAAAGATAAAAGTCTGATGATAACGATTGTTGTACAGAAAGTGGGACACATAGAACTCTTACACCTACTTGTTGGAATGTAAATTGTCTCCATCCATTTGGAAACAACTGGGAATTATTTACTAACAAGGATCACATGTGCAGTATTCCCCTCCTGGGTACGTTCCCAGCAGAATGCACATCTGTACACCAATATGATGTTACTAGAAGCGCTATTTAAAACAACAACAACAATAAAATAATCAAAAGCAACCTAAATGATCTTGCGTGGTGCAAAGAAATTGTGATATATTCACACAGTGAAATATTATACAGTAATGAAAAAAAAACTTCTGCTTGCACTCAATGCCAAAGATGCGTCTCCCAAACGCAAGGGAAAGAGTGAGAAGCCAGATATAAAGGAATATGTGCTACGTAATTTCAGAGATACAGATGGAAAACACCAACATCCTCAGGATACTGGTGATTCTCAGGCTATGAGGCCCATTTACCAAACAAATGAAACAACTCATAATTGCTGGGAGTTCTGAGAAAGGCTAAGGTAGGAACTTATCTGGAATAAAAGTAATTTCATTATAACAGAAATAAATGAGTTACTTTCTGGAGATTTTAAAATGCATTTCTTATTATATATTTTATAAAGGAAAAGGTGATATTTCAGAAAACAAATGCCATCAATCATATCATTGTCTAGTAGTTATTTTGAACAATTGCATGTATCATGTGCAAAATTTCCCCTCCTCTCAAAATTTGTATTCCTATCTGTGTTCGAGAATGTTTGGTTGTAAGTTAGCACCCAAGCATGTCATGATCCTTTTATTGCATGATACGTTTGCAAAGTTGAATGTTTGTTGATATTTAAATGCTATATTTAACTAAGAATATTTATATCTATTCAAGTTTGTTATGCTTTGTGAGACTAAGCTAAAGTAACTTCTCTTTTGGGGTGCTTGGCTGGCTCAGTCGGTTAAGCATCCGACTTGATTTTGGCTCAGGTCATGATCTCATGGTTGGTGAGATCGAGCCCCGCATCAGGCTCTGAGCTGACAGCATGGAGTCTGCTTGGGATTCTCATTTTCTCCTGCTTTCTCTCCCTCTCTCTCCCTCCGTCTCTCTCTCTCTCTCTCTCTCTCTCTCTCTCTCTCTCTTTCTCAAAAATAATTAAATAAATATTTTTAAAAAATAATGTAAACTCTTTTAAGAAGCACTTTCCATAAATTACAGGTCAAAATAATTTATTTTTCCAGTAGACTAACAGCTATTACTGTCTCTAAGGCTTAATCAACAATAATCGCTTAATTGCAAAATGGAGCCATTGCATTGTCTACAGTTCTTTAATTCATTTTATTGTTAAATAGTTCAATGAGCTTCATTATTGTATATGCAAAAGACAAAAATATGCTTCTTAAAAATATTGTAGTTGTATTTATAAATAAATCTTAGCATATATGTTGAATTGCATGTATCTGGCATTCAAACCTTTTTTCCCTTATTAATATTCCCCTGTGTAAATATACCATAAAGTTAATTTGAGTTAAATTAAGTAGAATTTTGCAATTCTTACACAGGGTATTTGCTGTGAATATTGGGTGTCATTTATTACTGTTTAATATATAATCTTTGGTAAATGTCACTAAATGTTGTTGCCAATGAGTTAATCATTTTCTATGATTAAAAAAAAGCTTGCACATTATAGTAAAGTGTAGTTCATTCAGCGAAGCAGTGGGCAATTTAATACTTTAATGTTGATGAATAAACATGTTCACATAGCAGCACTATATAAATAATTAATATTTGCAATGTCCCTTAAATATGAAGCATGGGTTGCCATACTTTCCATGTAAGTAGTATTATTATCATGGAATTTTTTCCCCCACATCCATCAAATCTCTAGTAATCTATTCTGGATTTAGTCAATTTAGCTATTGAACATGAGCGCGTCTTAATTATTGAAACCATGTGTCTCTACTCTTGCACAGGTATTATGCTTTAAAACCATCATTTTTTAACATTTAAAAACAGCTTAGACCTTTAGTAAAATTAATTTTGAGGAACAAAAAAAGGTATGAGAAATAGACAAATGGGTTTAAAGGCTTGCAATGGCTCATTTTCCCAGAAGTTTTTTGAAGCAACGACTGTAATTTCCACCATTACAGTAAGCCATTTATTCTAAAAACAGAAAGGGAATATCTATCACTTGGATATTTTAAAACAGCCTCCCATAATACATTTCTGATAAATGAACTGTTGCACCGCCAGGCTATAATGGAGTCACTGAAAACGCAGAAGCTTCGTGTTACACTCCATCTGTTCTAAGGAGTGCCTCTCCCATATCAGGGAGCATTTTGTTGGTCTGTTTTGGGAACCTCAGTGCCCTTTAATTATAATACTGTAGGTTGTTTAGGAACTCTTTTATCCTCGAAGTTATTGGTAAAATACATCAGGAAAATAGCTCTTGCCCTTTTATTTATTAATTTTTTGAGTGTTTACTTTCGAAAGTGAATCGGCTCCCAGCATTCAGGGGGACACGTTTGTCCCATTCTTATGTAAGTGTTCTTCATGCAATGTCAAGAAGTGATAAGTAGCCCTGAAAAAATCCATCCTCCAACAGGCATGTTGCTCAGTAACTTAACTTCATCCCTTGACTGATGTGATAATTTAGTAAATGAAATAAAACATCTAATTTTAGATCAAGAGAACTACAAGGGCTAAAGTACCCTTTTCAACGTGATGGATGTAGCATTTTAGGAGATAATAAGTGACCCTCATACAACATTGCTTCACTTATACCTTTTCTAAGAGAAATTAACAGGTAGTTTCTGATGTGCCTGCACACGACTTTTCCAATTAAAGAGATGAGGAAAGACAACAGTTTTTGTGCAGGTGAAAAGTTATAAAAAGGGGAAAATATATGCATATGAGAGGTTCTGAAGTTGGCTTATAAAGGGGAGGGGTATCTAACTTTTCAAACAGAATGTCTAATTGACACAGGTATTACAGTGTTCACTCATTTACGGGCCCCTGGGTGATACAATAGTGATGGCCCACAATACATTTTTGCGTTATGTTTAATCAGAGCTGTTCACCTTACAAAATCCTTTGTCTATCTTTTATCTGGAATCGTGTTCTCAGAAATTCAGGGATTTAGAGAATTAACCGTGTAAAAAAGATTTCTTTCTCCTCAAGGTAAGTAGTACATTGTGTTTATCAATTTACATTTAAAAAATCTAAGATGAATTTAATTATAAATGGGAAGGGGGTAGAGACGTTATTTTGGGAAGTGGCTTAAATATTTTCTACAGAAATATATTTTTGCCAAAGATATGTAGGGCTAAGCAAATATTTTTCGTAGAAAATTAGAGTTCAGCCCAGGATTCTTTTTTTTCTATTTTCTTGAATCATGAAAACTCATTATAGGAGTCCAGGAAGAAGAGACATAATTTACCATAAAATCTATTAAACACAACACTTAAACAAAGGATAAAATCTAAATCTTATAAATAAAGCATAGTGTCAGGCTCCAAAAATATTGTAAAAATAGGTGCTCTTGTTTTCCACATGGTTGATAATGTAAAATATAGTATAAATGATTACAACATTACTAAACAGACACTGGTCTCAGAATGATAAATCAGAGGGAATTGCCTTTTACGTATAAGTCTGCACAGAATTCATCAATAAAAGCCTGCATTTACTAGTTTTTCTTTCAATGACTAATCAGTCTCAGTAAGTTGAGGCACTGGAAAGGGATTAGGAGATTGGACAGGTGGGGCAGGAAGAAAGAGAAATGGAGAGTGTAGAATATTAAAGATATTTTTACCTTCTTCCGTATTTCACTTAGGATTGCTTCTACCCAATCCCAAGTTCCCCTTGCACTGAAGGAAGCTTAATATTGAAATATAGAAGGGGAAGACAGCCAAAAGGATAGAGAAACCAATGGGCATCCTGTTTGTTGTTGTTGTTGTTGATATATACATTTATGTTAGTAATATTATAGTAATTCTAGAAGTAGCTGTTTACCTACAGCAATTTGACAGTCGCTAATTTCTTTATAGCTCTAAGATTATCTGGGTTGATTTCATGAAATACTTCTGTTGTAAATATAATTAGTCATGTTTTAGCGTTAAAAAAAAAATCAGGTTTCTTACTCTAACCTCTTTCTGGCCTTGGTTTTAGATTGAATTTAGTAGATACCTGAGTGATGTTGATTCAACGAGCAAAATCACAGGGACAAGTCAAGAAGAAAGGTTTTAGTCAATGATGTGCTAAAACTTAACATTCCCTTTCATTTGAAAAAAAAAAGATAATTGAAGTTTAAGCCTTTCTACAAAGACAAAATATTAAATATCTCTGTGTTATATGCTATTTCACGAGGCTATCATTGGAAGCATGGGGTTTGTCTAAATAGGCTAATGATAGTCTGCAATGATATCTTTTCTTATTTATACATATAGGGTTAATAACTTTCAAGAGACTGAGATTACTATTCCTAGTCATTTTAAAGATATAAATAATAGTGTGGATTTTCAAGGAAGGAAACTGGTCAAGGTGTGCTGGAATGAAATAGTTGACCTTTTGAGAATGCACACATTTAACATTCAGTGTGTAAAGATTTAAAAAAAAAAACAGTGAAACTTAGCCGTTTTACAGACATTTCATTCATTTTCAGGGTCACAAAACTGGTGGGGAAGTATTATGGTCTCAACCCACATCCACCCTCAGGCAAAGTGTCATCATTATCATTTTCGAGATGGGTGAAAGACAGATATGAGTTTAAGTCAGTGAATTTATTTGTTTAATCAATAAACAAAAGTAGGATAACATTTTACTGACTATGTCTCCACTGACTAAAAGACAATTTTCAAAAAAAAAAAAGAATGATTAATATAAATAAACATGTGTTGAAGATTTTGTTTAACTCAAGGCTACCAGATGGAGGCTATAACTGTTTCAAAGGAGAATCCAAAGAAAAGACATATTTATAGATAAGAAATATTGAAAAGAACATGCAAATGGAAGCAAATTAGTTTCTTCAACACCGGTGCGGGGGGGGGGGGGCGCGTAGAAAACTCACTTGAACCTGTACTGGGCAGACCGTAATTTGCATTTCTAAAGACAAGAACTATTTGCGTTGCTTAAAGTGTTCTATCATTTCCAGAGTTTTAGAATAACTGAACCATCTGAGTCAGACGAGATGCAGGCCTGTCCTCTAGATGATGCATAATTTTGTACGGGAGCACAAAATTTTCCTAACAATAAATTTTGGATAAATTAATATACAGTCAACTCGAGCAACATGACTTTGAACTGTGCAGGTTCACTTATATTCAGGTTTTTGCAATAAATTACACAGTACTGTAAATGTATTTCTCTTCCATATGCTTTTCTTAATAGCGTCTTCTTTTCTCCAGCTTACTTTATTGTAAAATTATAGTATGTAATACATAGACCATACAAAATATATATTAATCAACTGTCTATGTTATCAATCCATAAGGCTTCCGGTCAACAGTAGGCTATTAGTAGTTACATTTGAGGTGAGTCAAAAGCTATACGTGGATTTTCCGATTGTGCAGGGGGCGGGCACCTCTAACCCTGTGCTGTTCAAGGGTCAACTATATATTTTTAAGGAAAATTGTGAGAGAGGAACATCTGTGCTATTTCTCTTAATGTCGATATGAATTTAGTCATCAAATGATTCCAGGGCTTAGTTTTCTCATATGTAAAATAAATGAAATAGCTTCATATTATGCAGGAGTTGGGGGGCTTAAATCAGACAACATATGAAAGTGACCCGCAATAAATATTATAAAAGCATGTCACGTAATTCTTACAATAAATATTTGAGATGAATGTAGTCACAATGCAATACTCAGAGTCTGTGCTCAAAGTTGTATGCCCATGTTACACCTAGCACTAACTCTTTGGTGGTTTCTGAGATTCACATTCTGTCTATTATAGAACCAATTTTGTTCTCTCTGAAACTGGATGTGTTCTAAAATCTTTGGTATCTAACAAATGCTCTTGCCCACGCGGCCGTCACGGGTGTAGTTGTGATTAATCCCACATGCCCAAATCTGGTCACTGCTCTTCACGTTATCAGCAGATCAGTTGATTATGTGCCTTTTTAAATTGTGTGTGTTGAAATCATTTGTTGTGTAAATTGTCTTAAAATAGTATATCGTGGTTTACATTAAAATGAAAAGTTACAGGATGTTCAGAAAACCATGAAAACAGAAAAACAACATGTTCACTTGGAGAGGATTGGTACATTTATGTGCTCTAAAATAATTTTTCATATATAAAAACAGTCAAGGTTTTCTCTTATAGTTTGGACATGTTTTCCTTCTGAGTAATATGTGAATGATTGTCTTCTTTAAAACTGACAGCTTCCTAGATGCAATGAATTATAGAATGCCAATTTATTTAATTTTCATAACAGCATTGATGGAAAGGTAGCTTTTATTGCATTATGCAAATGAAAAAGCTGATATTTAGAAAGCACTAGAACCTCCAAATTGTTATGCCTAATCCGGTGCCCTCTGGAACTGACCCTCAGCAATGATACCTTTCTATTACCCCAGCAATGACACTCAGAAAACTTTTGTTCTATAAAGATTTCACTAAGAGCTTTAAGTGAACACACAGTCTTGGATGCAGCAGTGTCTTGATCCATTATTTAATTCTTTAGGGATATAGTACTCAGTCACGTTCAAAAAGGAGAGTCGTTGAAATAAAAACAAGTAACATGTCACTTGTTTCAAACCAGTCATAAAGGGGATTTATTTATTTTTCTTTGTCAATAATGACAGTGTGCCATGTCATTTCAAAAGACAGTGAATGTAACTCTCTCCAGGATTTCTGCGTTATGGATGTTGTCCCTTTCTTAGGATGTCAGATGTATCAGAAGCATTACACCACAGTGTCATCATATATTCTGGGGGACATGAGATCATGAAAGGCTTACATAAAGTCAGATTAGACATGGACCTGTCCCAAGAAGTAGCCTTTCTATTCCACCTACATGTCTCCAAATCGACTTACATCAATGGATGTGTGCATAATCGAATTATATGGAATAAATATAAAGAACACACACACACACACACACACACACACACACGCACACTGCACAGTTCACATATCGCCCAGGTATTGCATAACTGGCACACCACTTAATCAAATTTCTCATAAGGAAACTAATAGGAAAAGACAAAGGATAGTGAATTTCGGGAAGGTAGTAAATTGGAAGAATGAAGATCCAGAATATGTGACGTTTTCTGAGGAACAGTGGTGCACAAAGGCCATTACGATGAGACTATCAGCTTCCCCAAGAAGAAACTGGGTTCCACCCAACCTATGAAATGTCACATTTATTTTCCACTGCCTTAATGTCCATGTGATTGTTACATATCTCACTCTCATATATTCTTAGATCCATATGAAATTCCTATTGTGTTCCACTGGTCTGGTTATCTAAATCAATACCAAAACATAATACTTGATGTATGAACTCAGGGAAATTATGGAATTTCAGCAGATTTATGGTATATTTTAGGGAAATTAAATTATTTTGACTATTCTTTGTCCTTTTTCTCTTATTCTAAGGATTTTTAATGATAATTTTTAATGATAATTTTATCACTATGTAGAAGAAAAAGGTTAATAATAATTGGATTCTCACTGAAATTAGCCATTACATATAATATATATATACATATATATACATATATATATGTATATATATATATATATAAATAAATTTTGGAAGAATTGAAAATTAATAAAGTTTCTTCTCATCTGAGGAAAAGATGGGACTTTCCAATTACTCAGATAATCTTTTAAGATGTTAAATGAGATTTGGGGCACCTAGGTGGCTCAGTCGGTTAAGGATCTGACTTCAGCTCAGGTCATGATCTCATGGTTTGTGAGTTCGAGTCCCGTGTTGGGCTCTGTGCTGACAACTCAAAGCCTGGAGCCTGCTTCCGATTCTATGTCTCCCTGTCTCTCTGCCCCTCTCCCACTCATGCTCTCTCTCTCTCTCTCTCTCTCTCTCTCTCTCTGTTTCTCAAAATAAATAAACATTAAAAAAGATAATTGAGATTTGTATTATTCTATATATGAATCTTCTCTATTATTACGCTGATCTCCAAGATACTAATTCTAGCTTTCTTGCATGTTTGCCAAAAAAATAAATGTACTTTTTTGTTCATTTGTTCCAATCTTTAAACAAATTGTTTTATTTTATTTTTATGGCATTCACTAGGTTCCCTAGACTAATACTCAAATGATGAGAATAGATCACACATCTCTAATTTCTGACAACTTTTGAGGTTCGCTATTTAGAATAAACGCAATTGCGGTGGATATTTTTATACTGTCTTTATCTTGGATGAATAGTTTTCTGTTACTATTTTATTTAATTTTTTAATAGATTTTAGTTTTAGAGTAGTTATAGGTTCGCAGCAAAATTGAACAGAAAGACAGGGTTCACATTTACTCCCTGCCCCAATACATACACAGAGTTCCCCACTTTGAACATCCCACACCAAACAGAAACATTTGTTTAAATCGCTGAAACTACACCGACACATCTTTGACCTTCTGAAGTCCATAACTTACCTTAGGGTTCACTGTAGGTATTGTATATTCCATGGGTTTTGATAAATGCATAATGACATATATCCACCAATAAAGTATCATACAGAGTAGTTTTCTTACCTTAAAAATCCTTTGCCATGTCTGTGCATCTCTCTTGTTTATAATCTCAGTGGGAATTTTTCTAGTTTCTCACTGTTAGGTATGAGGTTAGATGCAGGTTTTTGTAGATGTTCTTTATCAAGCTGATTAAGTGTCCTTCTATTCCTAGTTGGATGACAGATCACTTACTGTTTAATAGAAATGCTACCTCAAATTTATCAAATAAATTTTGGCAGTTTTCTCTTGAATTTATATGTCTAATAAATAATGATAAAACCTTTACTGGATTATTGGGATAAATTATTATTTACCATTTTACCCTATAGTTTAATAGCTTTATTTCCAAATGTTTACAGTTTTATCCACTTTTACTCATTGCTTTTATTCATTTATGAGTTAAGAATTATACACCAGCTTACTCATATAATTAATGGCCATGCTTCCTTCCTGAGTGTCCAGAATTAAACATATCCTTTTAAAATGCATTTAAAAAAAAAAAAGAAAGAGCTACCAGCTGGGTGGCTCAGTCGGTTAAGCTTCCGACTTCGGCTCAGATCATGATCTCACGGTTTGTGAGTTCAAGCCCCACGTCGGGCTCCGTGCTAAGACAGACTGCTTCTGATTCTGTGTCTCTCTCTCCCCTTCTGCCACTTGCAATCTTTCTCTGTCTCTCTCTCAAAAACATTAAAGACAAAGAAATAATTTTCTACCATTTTCTTTCCTCCTCTACTCCTCTACAATATAAGCTTCTTGAGTGTTTTCAGTTTATTTTCCTCTTCCATATCCCCCATTCCGTGCATCAACTTATTAGAAAAAAATAGATTTTGTTTTCACATCTGTCCCTCGATTACTGGTTTTCCTAAGGCAGTTTGTCCTTTTGTTTCTAGACTATTGTCAAAATTTTATTTTCTTTTTAAAAGAATCCTTACATAGCACTTACATTTTCAGCATGTCTCTGAGTATTCTTCCAGATGTAAGTTGATCTGTCTAGTAGTTAAAGAAGCATCACTCATTGTTGACTTCTGTCCATCATAGTTTGAGATCTCTGCTCAAAATATTTACGATTTGGTATAGTCCTCTCTTTTTATTTCCTTACATGGGGTACATGCATGGCCAGATACTTGCCTACCCTCTAGTATATTTCCCTACTTTTGATACGTGAATAGTATAATCCTTGCCTGGGTGCAGTCCTCTCTTCCCCCTTTGTACATGTCATTCCATCCTTTACTGGCTTTTAGTTTTGCCTATAAGAAACTCAAGATCAAATTATTTTCATTATTTATTTGTGAGTAACTTGCTTCTACTGTCAAAATTATAGAATTTTCTTTTAATACATTTATTTTATCAATATATGTCAAGATATGTGCTTTTTCTTATGATTCCCACCTGGAATGTGGTAAAAATTTCAATCTGCAGACCTCGATCTCCCTAGCTTGGATAAAAATTCTACTTTGTATTTGTATTTTGTTCAGCTTTTTCTTTTCCTCCTTCTGGAGCTCCCTTTACACATAAGTTGCATTTATTATATCTATGTACTGAGTATTTTTCCTTCCTGATTTATACCCTTTTGTGTGGTTGCTTTACTTTATATTTCATTGACCTTTTATATGATATGCAAAGCTATAAGTTTGTGAACATATTTTACTTCAGTGTGAGAACTAATGTTCTGTTTCTGCTGCTATTTATTCACATGGAAAAAAAATCGTGTTTCTGTGTAGCAAATTATCTATAGGGGTAGAGGAAGGGAGGCCAGTTAGTAAGTTACTGCAATTATCCATAAGACAAATTATAGTGGTATGGCGTGGACCAGATGGTAACAATGGACATAGAGAAAAGTAGACCAATGCCACATATAGTTTCAAGAGAGAGTAGAGAGATATTGCTGACTAATGGAATTGGGGTGTGCTTGAGAATTTGGATTCAACAATGAGGAGATCACTGGTGATACGGACACAGCCAGTTCTCACAAAGTCATAGAGAAAAAAACTTAATTGACGTGAGTCAAGATAGGAGTTGGAGAGAAACCTCTTTTTTTTTTTTTAATTTTATGAGAAAATCCGTTTTGAATGATTAAAGACATAATTGGCCATGTATATATACAGTCAAATATTTGGATGTTTTAAATGTATGCTTTTTGTGTGACTTGTACGTAGACAGATCGAGGAAGTAGTTTAACAAAGAAATGGGGTTAAGATTGTATGTTTAGGTTGGGAGAATTATCAGTATGTTTGTAGGCTGATGTGTTGCGATGTACATGGTTAAATGGAGAGTTTTCCCCAGGAATGTCCTTGATCAGGTAAAAAGGGAAGAAACAGATTAAAGATTAATTTAATGTATGTTGCACTATTGGTTATATTAGGCTCAAGACTTGGGCACTGAGAATACCATAACCTGGAAACTCTGCAGATAAAGCTACTTCAATTCCTTTACACATTAATTTTGATTTTGTGTCTTCATAATTTATTTTCGATGCTTCTTTTTTTAATAAAATTTTCAAAACCTACCTTTCTATTTTCAAAGTTTTCAGTTCCCTCCAGAAATAAGATTGCATGATGAAAAAAAAAAAAAAAACGCTGGGATGATCTAAGCAAGGAGGATTAATGAGTACATGTCATAGGACGTTGGCTAAAGGATTAGTTTAAAGGGAATTTTCTCACTATGTATCACAATACACAGACCTGGGATCCTAGTCATCTTATTCTAGTCATTCTGTCTTCAGATGGTAGCATAACAATGCTTATCTTATCTTCCACGGAGAATTCAATGATACAGTCACCACTAAATTATAAAATTTCCATGCAAAATAGCTGAATTCACAAAGATCTTCCTTTGAAGTTGAACCAAATACACAACATCGCATAAAATAAAACAAATATTTAAAATCTCACAACACAAAAACTCATCTTGTTAGGATTATATTAGAAACTTTCAGTGAGGATTCTCATTAATTCAATTCCTGATTTTAAATGCTTCCTATTCGACATAAATAGACTATTCATACACAAACATTTTAGACTATTCAAACCCACACATTTTACAAAGTTACTGCCCACATCAATAGCGCTTTTGCTATGAATTTCATGGGCCATTCTGTTAATGGTTTATTTTTGGCAATTCAGTAATTTGGTAATTTTTAACATTTACTATGACTGAAGGAGAAAGAGCATGCAGTGATGAATTTTCCCCAAATCTTTCAATTTAACAAACTTCCTTTAGAGGGAGCACACCCATTTATTATCACAGGACAGAGATCAAAAATAATGACTTTGTAAAGTAACTGGATTTTCAGAGACTCTTTCCAGATGGCTTTTGTGGCAATTTGCTTCCCAATATTTCCTTTTGAGGAATACATCTCTGATTTTGAATACAGAAATGGAAGAAAGCAACACAGTTAAACCGTGGATTTTAAACATATATGATACTTTAAATCCCAATCTACTTAAAAATAAGTTGTCATTTTGTAATGAACTATAAGTCTTGGAAAGAATTTACTTAGCTCATAAGAAAGCGATATCTTCACAATATTCTAAAATACATTAACCCTGATGGGTAGTAAAGCCTACAACCTTTTACTTTTCTAGCTCCTTCTTGAATGCACACACAGAGACGTTTCCCCCAAGATTAACAGGGGTACTAAGTGATTTCTAGCTGTAATCGCTGCCACCACTGCTGCCTTCTCAATATTACCCTTGAGCAGATATATTTTACATATACATATATACATATATATATATACACATATATATACATATATATGCATACACACATATATATACATACAGACATATGTATCATTACATACAGATAGTATTTCGGAATGCTCTTAGGGTATTTTAATTTGTATATATGTATATGTGTGTGTGTATATGTGTGTGTGTGTATTATACATATATATTATTTCCAAATTAAAATACTCATATATATATATATATATATATATATATATCCCAATCAAAATACTCCAATGCTCTTAAGAGCATTCCAAAATATTATACACATACATACATGTGTATGTCTGTCTGTCTGTCTCTCTCTCTCTCTATATATATAGTCACTTCCAAATTAAAATACTCCAATATAAGAGTATTTGAAAACCTTATGTATATATAATGATACATATATTACCTCTAACTATTTCACTTCTTTTCCACAGTAATTACATAAGTCCCCAATTAAGCCCAGAATATCTCATTACAACAGGACTTCTCTGTTGTCAGAAACAAAAACAATACCAATACAAATCTGCATTTAGGTAAGAGAGACTTTATTTGAAGAGACTATTGCAGTAGGGAGAACACTCCAAACATAAGATCTGTGAGTCCCAGAGGTCAGGCACATAAAGCATACTGCATAAGCAGAGGGTATGATCAGACACTTCAGCAGAAAATTATTTTCTCTGTGGTCATATGACCCCTGGCAGGACCAGTGAGCTTGCCCAGCTTTAAGGTCTTTTGGGGAAGAGAGACGCCTAATTAGTTTGGCTAAGTCAAATTAGCAGGCAGTTGTCCAGACTTGAAGAAGACAAAATTTCACCTAGTTATTATGAAACAAAGGATAGGCATTTGGAGGATCTGTGTCTGGCCTTGTCAGAGAAAACATGGGGCCACAGGCAAGTCTTACCTGCGTCCTGTGGGAAGGGTGGTTCTTCGCAATATTTGCAGGAACTTAGAATAGGTGAATTGGTCACCCCTTTTTGTTTTCGGGAGTACAGGGCACAGATAAAGTTCAACATTGCATGTTGTTAAGCAAATTAAATTATAGGTATTTGCTTTTGTTTATTTTAGGATTGTTTTCTAATCTCCCTTTTTATAAAGGCATAACAAAATAACATTTTTTCCCACAAAATTAACATGGCAAGGCTATTAAGGTGTTCACTTGTGCTTTCTCTCTCTGTCTCATTTTCCTTATGAGAATTGTCTCTGATGCCTAATTCTAATTTTTTCCGTTACTAGTTTTCCAATGAGATCCAGATGAAATCCCAGTTTCTCCAAATTCTTTCTCTTCTATCCCAAACTTTTATGTTTACCAGTCTCTCTAATAATAGTTGTAATTATTTTTCTATCAAACCCATGAGCAGTCTCGTAATGTCTACTTTTTACTGGGACTTATATTCTTATGTATGTGATCTAAATGGCCAACTAAATGGGAAGTCATTCAGAAGCAGAGAATATTTAAATGATATATTTTTTGTATTCTAGCATTTGGGAAATATCCCTTCATATGTTAGTTGTGTAACAAGCATTAGTATTGATGGGCATAATGGTATTGATAGAAATACTATGTAAACGTGATAAACAGAAAACACAATATAGTTGAACTGAGTCAGATTGTGGTTGCCAGAGAAGAGATGTGGAAAACAGCGCAGGGTTATGCGTAATGTAATTTTGCAGCTATTGCATTTATTTCCTGCCAAGAAAATGTCCTCCTTTTCTGCTAAATTTGTTAAATGTTAGTTACAGTTGGAGACAATCTGTAAACTACAAATACTTCTGGGAACTATAATAACTTGAGCTAATTACAAGCAAATATAAACTATGCACATACATATCCACACAGGCACAAACAACTTGACTTGTAATAAACATTTGATTGCAACACAATAAAATAGTGGACAATGATCTGAATTTTGGAATCAGAATTAGTTCCATCATCTACCAGTTCCATAAATCTGGATAATTCATATAACATGTGATACACATTTCCTTATTTTTAAAATGAACGTATTACTTTCTCACAAGGTTATCTGAATTATAAAATGCTGTCAATTTGTGTTAACATGCACCTTCCTCTTTCTACATTCCTACCATTCACAGCTTGACAGGGTGACATTTGATCACTAGCAGATCATTGAAATAGATTAGAAACAAATAGATAGTTCCAGGCTTCCTATTGAGTCTAGATTTATATGTTTTTAATCAAGAAAAATAGAAAATATGATTATTTTCTGAAGAGTTGAACGTTACACTTATTCTTTCTTTTTTTAATTTTGTCTTGCAATTCTCTAAGAGAGACTGAAAAATTGGCCTCAATGAGTTTAGGTTACAGGATAAAGAAATCAATACCAGAAATATCTTGCATGAACTAATTATTCCGAAAATGGAAGATTTTGTTTTGTTTTCTATAGAAAAGTTTCAGTAAGAAAATAATAAGCTGAGGATTAGAATTATGATCATTTGATGGAGCACCTCGGATGGCTCAGTTGGTTGAGTGTCTGACTCTTGAATTATGGCTCAGCTCATGATTTCATGGTTCATGGCCTTGATCCCTGCATCGGGCTCTGCATTACAGGCTCTGCACTGACAGGGCAGAGCCTGCTTGGGATTCTCTCTCTTCCTCTGTCTCTCTCTCCCACTTCCCTGCTCATGCATTTTTTCTCTCTGTCAAAATAAATGAGTAAACTAAAAAAAAAAAAAAAAAGAAGTATGATTATTTGAATTGTTTGACTCAATCAGGATGTCATTTACCTGCTTCCAGACAATTATCCTTATAATTTTATTTCTATTTTTTTATCTAATGGTTTCCATTTTGTTATTTATACATGAATTTTATAACCATCTAATCTTGTAAACTAGTTATTCATAATAAATGTGGTATCATCAGTTCATTCATTCTATCAGTACATTGAGAATGTCTCATTATTGGAGGAATAAATGTAATCACTTAATGGGGTTAAATAACAATCAAATTAACGAATAGGATTAAATAAGGTTGACTTAATAAATAAAGATGGAACCCTGACAGAACATTGATTTTGAACTTTCCAACCTCCAGAACTGTGAGAAAATTAATTTCTGTTGTTAAAGCCACCTAGTCTATCGTATTTTCTTACGGTAGCCCAAGCGGATTGAGACAATTTCTCACCAGTTTCCCCCAACCTTGGTGGTATTAAGCAATACCACCTATTTCCTTATGATTTGGAGCAGTTTGGGGAGGGGTTGC
The DNA here is from genome assembly GCF_014898765.1 of Herpailurus yagouaroundi. Classification (NCBI taxonomy): domain Eukaryota; kingdom Metazoa; phylum Chordata; class Mammalia; order Carnivora; family Felidae; genus Herpailurus; species Herpailurus yagouaroundi. The sequence continues at coordinate 11,249,030 of NW_024412397.1, read as the reverse complement.
AGTCACAAATTCACTGTGCTGTGGTCTTCTGAGTGCATGGCTGGGCTAGCCTCCAATTTGGCTCACTCCCTAGGTTGGTAATCAATACTGGTTATCTTCTGGGACCTCATCTATGTTTCCTACTAGATTATTGTGACTACATGGCATCTCTGGGGCTTAACACTTAAGGGTATTTGGACTTCTTATATTGTGGCTACTTTCTCCAGAGTGAGCCTTTCAAGGGAACTGGATAGAAGCTTCATGGCCTTTTCTCATCTAGCCTCAGAAGTCATTCAGCAGCCCTTTGGCTGCATTCTAGTGTCAAAACAGTAAAGAACCCATGGAGATTCAAAGACAGAGGACACGACCCTATTTCCCCTCAGGGAAAGTAACACTAAGTATTTATGGTCATTAAAATACACACGTGCGCACATACACACACAGACACACGCTCCGAATGCTTGTATGCAATGGATGGCTTGTAACATCTGTGACAAAAATGATACAGAATGTCTTAGAAACTGTAATATATTAAAGTACAGCAGAGTGCCAGCAATATCCTGAGCACCTTCAAACAGAGAAAGAAAACAACAGTGCCCACTAATCCAGTACCTAGTGTTCTCCTTTCTGGTGGTGCTTATCCCTAATGGATGGTCATACCATAGCTATCTTTTGTTATTGTTGGATTAATCCACTTCTGTTTGTTCTGCTTCCGGCAATGTCATTTCAAAGTTGAAGCAACATTTTTTAGAAAGTATCTCTACTAAAAAGGTTTTGTATAATATCTAGAATAACACAGAATAACACAGTAACACAGATAGAAGTACTTTAATTCAATTTTGAAGAATTTGAGCGTTCAAATCGATGTAAATTATATACTAAGTCGGTATTATTTCCCAAGGACTATTCAATTGAGTGAATTGTCCTGTATCTCCTGGATTAAAAAAATGAATAAATCTTAGGCCACAGGCCCTTAAATTATTCTTTCTTCATTTGAGACAAGTTTTACCTTGTCAAAATGGAAAAAGAAATTGTTCGTACCAATACATTAAATCACCATGGTGACAAATATGACACTTATTTAGTATAAAAAATGTGATTTGTACAGGGTCAAAAATATCTTGCATGAATAATATTGGTAAGAACACATTCTTTAAGATTTTCAAATAAACAGAATTAATTCTTGGATTCAACTGGAGAAAATAGCAGCTATACAAATAAGTTACTGAGTCAAAATTGGACACAATCTAGATTAAATTACTGGTTAAAATGCTAACATTTATTCCATGAGAAAACTATATAAGACTTGTACTCCGGCCATCTTATGTCATTGTCTGCCACCCCATATGAATTAAACCACAACTTGTATTAACATAAAAACTGAAGTACTTCAGAGTTCCTTAAACCAAAATTTGCTGCTTTGGAATATCGATTCTTTTGAGTTAACATCACCTGAGGATCAGAAAATGCATGAAAGCCACTCTGACCATCCCTTTAATTCCTGAATACAAGAGATGAAAAAGTCTTTTTTTTTTAATTTTTAAAAAATTTATTTATTTTTAGACAGAGACAGACAGCATGAGCAGGGGAGGGGAAGACAGAAAGAGAGAGAGAGAGAATCCAAAGCAGGCTCCGTGCTGTCAGCACAGAGCATGATGGGGAGCTCGGACCCAGAAACCATGAGATCATGATCTGAGCTGAAATCAAGAGTCTGAGGCTTAACTGACTGAGCCACCCAGGTGCCCCAGGAGATGAAATTTCTATATGAAAAATACCTTCCCAAGACCAGAAGGAAAGTGACATGCTTATCAGTTGAGTGCTATAGAATTCTATACAAAGAGACCTTGTTAAAGAAAATCTCTTTCTTTAACCTCTCCACAGAGTTTAGATACTCTTCCATAATTGCTTCTCTTTGTTCAGCCTGCTATAAGAGCACGCAGGTTCCATTTCTTTGGGTCTTTAATCCCAGAGCTCTCATATCATCTAAGACTTACTATAAATTAAAAAAAAAAAAAAAATTCTAGTATTTTTTATTTTGAGAGAGAAAGAAAGCAAGCACGAGTAAGAGGGAGGCAGAGAGAGAGGGAGAGAGAGAAAGAATCCCCAGCAAGCTCCACACTGTCAGCACGGAGCCCGATGCAGGGCTCAACTCCATGAACCTTGAGCCAAAGTCGAAGGCTTAACCGACTGAACCACCAAGGTGCCCAACTTACTGTAAATTTGTATGTTTGTGTCCTTTGACATGTCTTATGTCAATCTTAATTCTAGGCCACGCCAAGCAGCTCTAAAAGGGTAGAGGCAAAAACCGACCTCCACTACCCCATCAAATTAAATCTCTCTAGCACACATAAGTTATATGCTTCTGACAAATATAAATACATGAAAAAAAAGTTGAAGGGCATCTCGCAAGAATTTTAACATTCAGAGAACCAGATTGTATTTGGGAAATATTTTGAAAGCAGGCAAATTAAATGTATATACCCTCCTAATAATGAAGTATAATTATTTTTGTATAATCTCCTCCCAAATATTGTTTTTAACATGTAATTACATTAAAATATTAAACACAAACTGAGCCTATGTCTTAAAAAAAGTCCCCTCAAATCTGGCATTATTGTAACCCAGAAAAACTCTTTGAACAAATTCTGATGATATGAGGTCCAGGTCAAATTTTAATTGCTGCATATAATATTAGTTTCATGTCCACAGGATGTTATGTTATACCCAGGGAGTTTTCTGCACTTTTTTTTGTTGTTGTTGTTGTCATTGTTTTGTAATGATCATAACAGTATCTAGGTGACAATATAAGAATTAATAAATGCATTTCTTTCACTTCTATTAGGACAATTGAAAGGATGTGCTAACGATGAAAAATTAAGTGAGCTCTCACATTAATTATCCTCAAATATATTAATTCTCATTTTTAGTTATAATAGCTGTCACTTGGCAGTCATTAAAGCATAGTAATTGTTAGAATATTATTAAAAAAAACAGAAATAAGATATTTTTTATTTTCTTTAATTCATTGTGTTGTTTGGTTCCTCAACCACTAAATCAATGTGTTTTAGTATATCAGAGAAAAAGCAATAATGGCTCTAACAATAAATTTACTGCTCAGGTTTTAGTTGTTGATTTTGATGCTTTCTTATTTCTTACTGTGATTACAATCTGATCAGTGAGGCTTTGCCAGAGAGAAATAGGCTTTATCTAATTCTAAGGGCTTATCTTTGCATATCAAGAAGTAATCCCTGTGAACTCCATCAGAACAGAGATTTCTACTCAATGAGATCCCACATACCAGACCCTTACTCTTAGTTTCTTACTAACAATAGTTCAGTTTTGTTTAGGGTGGCCTCTCATCCTGTGGTAAGAAGAAAGTCCTTCTATCTTAGAGGATCTCGATTTCCTTCCTTGTCATGTGGTTGTATGTGGAAATTTTCATAATGAGGCAATATGCTTAAGGCAAAAAGTCAATAATTACAATGAGGCAGACCAGATGGAAACGTTGGAGAAAAACATCAGTGAGGACCAACCTAGAGTTATTAAGTGAGAAAAGGATACCTTTATTTAAGTTACTGTTACATGAATTTCTCCTAGGAGAAACTTAACACCTTCCTAATAGAGTCCTCAAGGGAAAGACCCCAAAATAGGGAATTCAATGTTATAGAAAAAAGCAAGTGAAAGTCACCTTCTGTATCCCAAACTCTGGTTTATCCAAGAAGAGGCAGCAGATTAACATAAAAAATAAAAAAAATAAAAAAATAAATAAATACAAATCCTTATCAGGAGAAAATATTGATAGGATTAGAGTCCCAATCTATTTTCATGCTATTTGGTAATTATTCTCTTTTAGACAAATGGGTAAGGAAATTGGCAAAGATATATTAATGATGGTTTTTCCCCATCTAAGGCAGTGTTTGAATTTTCTAGGGCAGAGGCTATTAAGCTAATGGCTAATGGGGTGACAGAGCACAGAAACCAGTGGCTAAAAGACCAAAAAAAAAAAAATCAGTCTTATAGAGTTTTTCTAAACATTTGACTTTAAGCCTTTATATTGACCAGATGTAAGTATTCGAGAGTCGGAATAAATGAGAAAACGGCGTGGGTCAAAAAATTTCAGTCTAAACGGCAAACATAAATGTGTGCCCAACTCCTGAAATGACCCTGTTCTCTCAAATCTGCCACATTAGCCCATGGAAACTGAACATGCCTCCAAAATGGTTTACCACCCAATTCCCAATTCATATATGACCATAGAAGACAATGGACAAAGAACTTCCCTTCCCTGGAAAACGGTTTCCTTATGTAGAACACCAGTGTCAGACTCACAGGAATGACAGTCTGGATCATCCCACAAAGACAGAAACCCAGACCAGCTAAAGTGGAGGGTAGAAAAAAGACAGGATGAAAATTAGTTACATTAGCTGCTCTAGTTGTAGCGACGGGGGTCTACAGATTACCTTGCTATAATCCTTCTTACAGTGTTTTTAGAACAGAAGTTGGTAATTTTTTTTTTT
>NW_024412397.1:11223969-11244434 GCF_014898765.1 Herpailurus yagouaroundi | reverse complement strand
CACACAGACACAGTCCTGGGGCTGGAACTGGCCACGGACCTTGCTTGCTAATAGTTGATGTAGACGATTACACCCAGCCACAACTTGAAAGAGTCTGACCTTTCCTTCCTCCTCAGGCCAGAGGTCAGGGTGTCTAATTTCACGGTGAAATTCCAGGATCCTCAAAGCATACAAGGAGATCTCTTTAAACAAATGGCGGACTGAGAAAGAATGATGCGCCCGTCCAGATTCTTGCATCCTTTCTTTCTAGCCAGAGCGGGCTTTTAAAAGATAACACTCGTCTTCTATTGTGGTCCTGGGCTCCTGTTCATCCCATATCTGTGGCTACTAAGGAGGATGCTGTTGTTACCACTGCCCCTAGTCTCTTGTGTCACGCATCAGCAAAACTCAGCATGTCCCGCTGCAATACACTGACTCTTCTCACCAAATACATACTCGTAGAGTCTCCGCAGAAGCCTGGCAAGAATGGATGTTTACGTGGTAGGAACGGTGTGCTTAGTTTCACATCATGTCTCTAATAGATTTCCTCTCTCCGCCTCTCTTCCCAGTCTCCGCACCCCTGCCTCCTTGGAATTGAATCCTTCTCAGAAAATCATCATCACACGAACACTTGCTTAGCTTTTGTTTTCTAGAGCATTCAGACAAAAATACAGTCAGAAGCACCGCTAATTGATAAAAAGTCATGTGAAAGAGAGGAGCAAAGATAAACTTCACGGATAAGTCCCACCCATGAAACAGCAGGGGCAAGAGATCAGATGACAATACCCTCAATTCTTCCCATGTCCCTCTTAGATGATTCTTAAAGGGAGGATTCATAGAAAAGCATGAAAAATGTCAGAAGAAAACCAGCAAATAAGGGTTTGAGAGCACCACTTATGATTTTGAATTCTGGAAGAGAATTGCCTAGCACATTTCCCTGTGTCATGATGGAGAAACCAGAGTATGGTATGCTTAGGGAGACAGGAAAGTCTTGAGATTGATCAAATTTCCTCACACTTCCCATGGATGCTTGCCTCATGAAAGATAATCTGCTATTTCTGAATGTTTATCGTATGAGAGCAAGAGGATGACATCAGGGGTCAACTTACAAGGTGGAAAATGTGAGGGCAATGTGACCCTCGTAGCAGTAGCCGGGCAGCCCCAACCAGAGGCATGAGCAAAAGGGAGTATGTGTTTCCAAGAAGTGACTATGCTTCCTCAAAAACACCAAGATTTTTTTTTTAATTCATACTTCAATTTTGAAGTGGTACAGGTTTATGCAGAGAGTGACAATGTTTTTTAGAGAATCTAAGTCTTCAAATGTTCCCCAATATTGGACAAAGGTCAGTATTTCATAGTCAGTAAGAAATATCACTGAAACACATTTGTACCAGTAACTTAAATGCTTTCCTGTTTCTTTCAACTATGAACTCATTGCAAAAATGGTCCAGAACACAATATTCATTTCTATTTCTTTTACTGTGTTTTTATTTATAAAGAGTTTTCTTCATTCTTTTTGGTAGACTCTCAACACCATTATGTTAGAGTTAGATAAAATGTATTGAGCTATCACAGGAATGTGTGACAGACAAAAGCCTTCCAAAGTCTGTAAGAGACAAGTATACATTTCTGAGTTACTCTTAACACAAGACAGTTTTAAAACAAGTAGAAGTTAAGAATGAATAAAGTATGGCCTAGGAGGTATAATAATTTTTGTAAAGTGCAGCCAAGAATGTCTCTTTCTATAATAGCTATTGAATTTACAAACACAATTAAGGGGAGCTACTGGTCTCATGCATCAACTGGACTTGAAGTCTTTACTGAAAACTCCCATTAGCGTCAAATGCAAGATATAAGAGCAAGTTTTACAAACACCGTTAGATTTTCTAATGTAAGGGGCGGGGGTAGCAATGGAATTTCTCTTGAATGTATCCGCGGTAGTTTTTAACAATTATTATAGATGCAACATATCTGTATTGTTCATTTAGTCACATATTCCCTTATTCATAAGAATATACCACACCAAAGGGGGAAAATAAATATAATCCACAAGTTAAGAAAAAGTCCACATATAATTGGCATTTATTTTATTTGCTCACTATCGTCCTTGTTTTCATCCTGAAAAGCTCATCTTAAAAAGTTCTGTTTGTTTATTTATTTATTGTTAAGTGACTGTAAAACTTCAAGAGAAAATTTTTTACAGTCCAATATTTGAATATATGGAATGGGGCTGAGGGCAGGGGGAAGGAGAAAACCAGAAAATGAATAATTAAAGTGTCATAAAGCCTTAATACTTGAAACTAACTAAGAGAAATGAATAATGTGAAATACAGGACAGAAAGAAATGTCATAAAATGTAACACATAATAAGAGGAATGCCTTTGATTGTCCATAGCTATGTACAGTAATTCAAATAAAAGCTAAAAGATGTCGTATAACTTCCCTGTATTATCTGACTTAAAGTTATTTAAATCAACTTAAATTAACAGTTTTTGTGCTTTTTGAAAAAGGTTTTTGTTTTCTTGTAAAAAAAAAAAAGAGACAAAAATACTGTATCGCCTTGAAGAGACTTCAATTCTTTCCCGAAAATATTCTTGTTATTGATTTAGTTAGCATTACTAAAATTTTGGAAAATTAAGAAAAAATAACTTTTTTGCTCAAAGAGTGCCTTTCTAATTTTGCAAAACTTCGTTTGAAAAGTTTGTTATTTAGGCTACCAGAATAATAGTTTTTGCCATGAATTCTTTATGTTTCTAATGTTGACCTTGGATAAACTTTGCAATGCATGCATTTCTACCACTTTACGATTGGATTAAAGACAATACTCAATTTAAGGAATCTTAATAGAGATGAGCCTCACTGTCATAAAAAGGAGATAAAAGTGACATGGTGTTTTAAGGTGCATCAAGCCCCTAAAAATAAAGACTTTGAAGAAACCATTTTCTCTGACCTCTAAATCAGAGATGAGTCTGTGATATGTCTCTAGCTAATTGCCTTATTTCTGTGGTTGACAGGTTTATAGATGAAGGTGATGATGAGTACACAGCATCTAGATAAATTTATATGCATCCACGTAACTCTAGCTCTTACTTTTAATTTTCCAAAGTACGCATGTGCCCACATACAAAATAAAATACATATGTGCTGAGGACCTGTGTCTCTGTCCAGAAGCTTCCACCAGTTCTCTCTCTCTTACCACATCCATCTTAGTCTCTGCCAGCCTTTGAGGACTTCCTAGCCTGGTCTTATGCTCTACCCAAAATTATTTCCTTCTAAATTTCTGTGAAAGTTAAGTTGGTCTGTCTGTGTGTCTCTCTCTTTGTCTCATTCTTACATTTAAGAAACTGCATTAAATAAAGGGTAGCTACTGGGAGGCTGGGTGGCTCAGTTAATTGAGAGTTTGACTTTGGCTCAGGTCATGATCTCATGGTTCATGGGTTTGAGCCCTACATCAGGTTCTGTGCTGATGGCTCAAAGGTTGGAGCTTGCTTTGGATTCTATGTCTCCCTGTGCCTCCTCCATTCACACTCTCTGTCTCTCTGAAAATAAATAAATAAAATATTTAAAAATAATAATTAAAAAATAAAGGGTAGCTACCAAAATATGTGCCACCTCTCTGTGAATCTTCTCCTAAATGTGTCCCAGACTTCCATTTTGGAATATGTTTCCTTTATGTCCATGCATACCTCTGTTCTTTTGTTTTTTAAATGTTTGTTGTTGTTTATCTTTAGAGAAAGAGAGAGCATGAGCAGGGGAGGGGGCAGAGGGAGAAAGAGGGAGAATCTTAAGCAGGCTCCATGCTCAGTGCGAAACCCCATGTGGGGCTTGATCCCACAACCCTGAAATCAAAAGTTGGACACTCAATCAACTGAGCGACTGAGACACTCTACATAACTTTATTTTTTTAATGGTTCACTTATTTATTTTCAGAGAGACAGAGAGAGAGAGAGAGAGAGAGAGAGAGAGAGATTGCGAGTTGGGTAGGGGCAGAGAGAAAGGGAGAGACAGAATACCAAGCACAAAGCCCAACACGGGGATCAATCTCACCAACCATGAGATCATGAGCTGAGCGTAAACCAAAAGTTGGACACTTAACCGATCAAGCCACCTAGACACCTCTGTTTTTGAACATAGTAGGGCACAGTAGAAGGAACCATGAAATTGTCAATATTCTATCATTTTTTAATCTATAAAAATGGCAATTGTAGATGGGTCAGTTTAATAATAACAGTATTTGGTAATGATGGAAACTTCTATAATTAAATAATTTTACAATTTGGGAATGAAAAGTTTGAAAATATTTTCTTTTGAAACAGTGTAGTAATAATTGATGTACCTTAAAATATGAGGATAAGGCAGTGCTTTTTATTTATTTCAGTACATATTAAGTTTCTTGGTCTATGCACTTTCATATCCTTTTTTAGCCAATGTTCTAAAATAGTAGCTTTTAACATTTTTTTATTGCATTATAATCTTTTCTTTATGCGCAACCTTATGAAGAAAGTCAGAGTATACAAAAAATGAAAATGGAGTTTTTCGTGTGGAAGAAGGTGAAGTGGGAACTTCATTACCTCAGCTTTCCCATTACAGCTCAACACAGGGTCACTTGGGTAACTATTTTTACCCTAGAGCACAAGATTCAAAGCTCATTTTAATTAAGTATTATGGTCCAATTTTAATATCTGTGGGACAGTGATTAGATAACAGCTGAAAACGAAAAATGAGAATTCTCTTTCAAGATATTCACATGAGTACTCTCCTTAGAATCAAGTGTGTTTGCTGAGTCTGCCAATGTTGTACCATGGAATTTCATAGAGTAGAAGTTCCGAATCCTAAAAGAGGATTTGGAATCTTTCCCTCTCTGAATGCACTCGTACACAAGATCTGTCCAAAGCATGCCATATATATACATACATATATACATATATATATATATATATATATATATTTTTGTTGTTGTTGTTGTTGTTGTTGTTAAGATTTTTTTTTTTTTTTGAGAGAGAGAGAGAGAGAGAGAGTAAGGAAGAGGCAGAGGACAAAGGAGAGAGAGAATCTTAAATAGGCTCTATATCCAGCTCTGAGCCTGACAGGGGGCTCATTCTCATGACTATGAGATCATGACCTGAGCCAAAATCAAAACTCTAATGCTTAGCTGACTGAGCCACCCCCAAGATGATATATTTTATGTTATGTATATTTTATAATAATTTTTTAAAGAAAAAAAAAATGACCGCATGATCTTGAATGTGAATTCAAATTACCTGAATGAACTTGGGATGACCTACCTCTGCCCACTGGAAAGGTCTAGAAACAGTGACAGCATCCCAGAATCCTTGTTTAGCCTCTAAACATCACTTTTGATCATGGTACTAATTTTTTGTACTCTTCTGTCTTTGTTCTGGTTGCCATAACAAAAACACCATAGACTGGGTAGCTTAAGTAACAAACATTTATTTCTTATAATTTTTAAGGGTAGAAAGTCTAAGATCAAGGCACTATCAGGCCTGGTGCTGGTAAGAGCTTGTTTTCTGGTGCATATACAGCTGGTCTTTCCCTGTGTGCTTACGTGGTGGAAGGGATGAGAAAGATCTCTGGGGTCCCTTGTATAATATGATACTAATCTAATTCATGAGAGTTCCACTCTCATGATCTAAGCACCTCCTAAATGCTCCACCTCCTAATACCATGACATATTTGGTGTCTGATGAGGGCTCACCTTTTTGTTTGTATATGGGCCCTTCTTGCTGTATCCTTACATGGTAGACAAAGAAGCAAGCTCTCTTGTGTTTCTTCTTATAAGGGCACTAATTCAATTCATGAGGCCTCCACCTTCATGACCTAAGTGTTTCCCAAAGACCCCATCTCCAAATACAATCACACTGAGGGTTAGGATTTCAACATGTGAATTTGGGAGAGACACAAACATTTAGTACACAAAAGCTTATAAATCTTTGTAATTATGTGTAAATCATTATGCAAAATCAATCTGGTTTTCATTCCCCCCCCCCCGCCCACCAACAAAAAATATATTAAAGTCAAAGGCAATCAACATATCTAGAAACATAAAGTCCTTAACACCACAAAGTACTTATATTATGAGCATTATTTTTAAATTATGTGCACTAGGTGTCAATATTAGAACTGGACACATTGAAACAATTAGCCTAATAGAAACAAAGGGGAGATAGGGCATTTATTGAGCTTTCATTCCAAGGAAATACACTAGATTCTGTCCAGTTAACACAATAATTCTCCAACAACTATACAATTTATATCATTATCTAATCTATGTAGAAACATAATTTTATTGCCAAAATTATGAAACACTTTGACAAAGTTGTAACAGTAAATAGAAGAATAGAGATATAATGTTTTTATTTTAAAATCCATGTTGCCATAAAACTCAAGGACATAGAAGGTTTTGTATTGACTTATAACTTTTCTATCCATTAACCTTGAGATGTTGCATAGGCCACAGCCAAATTTGTACTCTCAATGGTGTTCAAAGATTTATTCCTTCCATTATGTATATACTCAGTAGTGAACTTAGGCTAATGTACTTTCAATAAAGAGGTGACAAATAAAGAGCATCTTTATATTAGTTGAAGAAAATATCCTTCAATCATTAAAAAAAGTAAAATTTCCCTCATATATCCTATTTTCCCCTTTAGCTATATAATCACCTACTTCTTTAAGTAATGATGACCTAGGGTTGACTATTTCCTGGCAGAAAAAATAACCACATTATTACCTGCTGGAAAAATCCTATCCACAGGTCATTAAGACCATTATGAAGCATAAATACATAAGGAGAAATAAAATAAAGGAAATATAACTATTATACTTTTATAGATTCTAATATTTTTAGGGGGAGCAAAAGAAAGTTGGCAAGATTTTCTTTCCAAGTTGAATAAAATACAGTATAGAATAACGTCCATTTTATTAACTTAATTTTAGTAATACTACTTTACATAGGTATCTTTCTGATAATTTATCAGTGCTGGGAAAATGTCAAAAATATTCTCATTTCATTTCAAATGTTATTTCAGTTGATGAGGTTGTTTATACATTTTTTTTGCAAAAATCTTAGCTTGTTTTTTTAAATTGATTATTAAAATTAAGTCAATAATACTTTCCCTAAAAGGTTAGCATTTGATTTGGGAGCATGCTGTTTTTCATGCGAGCAAAAGCATTTTTGGAAATACATGTATTTGGGTAGAGGTATAGGTGCACATTATGTGTGATATCCTAATCTATATACCTAGAATTGACTTTAGTAAAATGACTTTAATCCCTACTTTGAACTTTAATTTCCAGACCATCATGCCTCTATCTGTACACACAGTTAACCAAAATGTAAAAACTATAAGCAATTAAATAAGTCAATCATTAGGTACTAAATATATCAGGAAACAATGCCACCTCATAAAATTTCAAAATAATTTATTATCAGAAATTTCAAATACTCAAAAATGAAAGCAACTAATAAAATTGTGCAATTTGTTTATACTACTTTTAATATATTTCATATGCATTTCTTTCTTTTTAAAATTTTTAAAAATTTTTAATTTATTTTTGAGAGACAGAGAGTGCAAGCAGGGGAGGGGCAGAGAGAGAGGGAGACGCAGAATCCAAAGCAGGCTCCAGGCTCTGAGCTGTCAGCACAGGCCTGACATGGGGCTCAGACACAATAACAGTGATATCTTGACCTGAGCTGAAGTCAGAAGCTTAATTGACTAAGTCACCTAAGTGCCCCTCACATGAATTTCTTATTTTATTTTAGAATTTTTTAATTCTCCTTTTTACTGAAAATTTCCCCTTATTATTTTTCAGGGTGCCACTTTACATCTTAAGTTGATGTGAAATTTAAAAATGACTTATTTCAGGGTGCCTGGGTTGTTCAGTTGGTTAGGCGTCCGACTTTGGCCACGGTCATGATCTCATGGTTTGCGATTTTGAGCCCCGTGTCAGGCTCTGTGCTGACAACTCAGAGCCTAGAGCCTGCCTTGGATTCCTATCTGTCTCTCTCTCTCTGTCCCTCCCCTGATCACATTCTTTCTCTAAAATAAATTAACATTAAAAAAAATTTTATTTAAATAATTTCTTTCTACATGACAGAATTGTAGCTCTGTCCAAATGAAAATAGCCACTCATACTTGAAGCATATGTTAATAAGACTCGTACATAGTAAAAGTTTAGAATGGATGAGAAAATATTACAAAAATTCTGAATATTATAAATTAATTTAAAATGTGTTAGAAACAATAGCACTGTTAATGGTTGCCTATAAGTACAAAATTGACCCCTTTTTAAAAAATGGATTGCTTTCTATTAGAGTCAAAATAATATCTAGGGAAAGAAAACATTTTTTTGATTGATTGTAAAAGGTGATGTTATTCTTTGTTGAAAACATGAATAACATCAACATGTTTTATAAAAATACGCAATAGTGTCATTTAATTAAATCAGTATTATAAAAATAATTTCCATTTAAATGCATTTGTGAATTGCTATAATACAATGATCTAAACCAATAACTATTTTCCTAACTCAATATCCATTGATATTTCTATGTTATACACAAAGAGTCTGTTATGTAATCAAAATAAATTTTTGAAATAAGTAAATGCATTTCTTCTGCACTATTTTGTGGGTGATTTATTTCCTTCTATTCAATCAGAAACAACTAATGTTACAGGAAATCACTGAATTATTATAGCCACAGTCTGAGGGAAAACATTAATTTTTCAGCTATTATTTTTCAAAATAGATATTTAATGCCAAAAAGATGATAGCCTTGAAATTCAAATTTTTTCAAGGTAATTGTTTTTACGCCAACCATCTTGCATATATCAAGAAGGAGGCTGGCAATTCCTGTTATGATAATGGTTGGGTAGCATTTATTGGTCAAAATCTCATAAGGACAGCAACTGTAAACTCTGGACAAAATAGAAAGGGCAAATGTTTGAAACTGCTACAGATTAACCAAATTTGGGCAGAAAAGGTAGAGTATGATCCTGGAAAGAAGTAAACATTCTGACTGAGCTGACATTTTCCTGGATTTTCCTCTTTGGTCACCTCCTGAAGGTACATCCACTGAGGCACAGAGAATTTCTGGGTAAACACAAAGAAGACCACACCTAGGTAGGTTATTTTCAAATTTCACCAAACCAAAATAAAAAGAAAGCCAAAAAACCACCAAAGGGGAACAAAGATTGAGTCACACTGGACTGCATTTCTGATCTCTAGAACAGTGAGATAATAACTGAGGTTTGTTTTAAGCTACTGAATTTGTGATCATTGGTTACACTGCAATATAAATTGGATAAAAGCATTCCTATATATCAAGTGTCTAGGAATAAAATTAATTTAAAAATTTAATATCACTGTATGCAAAATAAATCATTGCTAAGAGAATTTTTTAAATATCTAATTAAATAAAGGGATATACAATGTTTGTAGCATTTGTAGACTCAGTATTAAGATATCCAATTTTCTGCCCAAAGAATCTACAGATTCAAACATATCTTAGTCGAAATCCCGCCAGCTTTTTTTGTGTATATATAAATTGATTGTAAAATTTATACAGAAAGCCAAAGTCAAAGGACCTAGAATAGTTAAGAAAAATCTTAAAGAATAAGCCTCTAAAACTTAAAATATTGATTTCAAGATTATTAAATCATTGATAATTTAAACAGTAATTCAGTTCGATATTTAAAAATAATTAAGGTTATTTATTTTTGAGAGAGAGAGAGACAGAGTGTAAGTGGGGGAGGGGCAGAGAGAGAAAGAGGGAGACAGAATCTGAAGCAGGCTCCAGGCTCTGAGCTGTTAGCACAGAGCCCAATGTGGGGTTCAAACCCTAGGACTGTGAGATCATGACCTGAGCAGAAGTCAGACGCTTAACCAACTGAGCCACCCAGACGCACCTAGTGTGATGTTGTTGAAAGGTTTATTAAATAGATCAAAGTAACAAGATATAGTCTCAAGAAATAAACTGCATATATATATATATATATATATATATATATATATATAACATATTATATTTGGAAATAAACTACATATTATATAAAAGACATATACATATAATTTAAGTTGATTAATTTATGATTTATAAACTATTGCAATTCATTAGGAAATAAAAGACTTCAAAAGACTGTCTTGGAATAACTGAATATGTGAATGGAAATAAATAAATCTTGACATTAACTCTTGTCATAATTAAATCAGAATGACTCATAGACCTGTGTATAAAACTGAAATTTAAAACTGCTAGGGAAAATACATGTAAGAAATCTTGTAATAATGGGAGATAAAGATTCTTAAGAGGGACCCAAATAAAACTAATTGCAAGAAAAAATATCGATAAACTGGATTTCATCAAAATTAAAATCTGCTCATGAAAAATATTATTAAAAATGATTTGCAAGTCATAAACTGTAGAGAATAATTAGAACACATGTATCTCATAAAGTTCTCACCCAGAATACATACAGAACTCCTATCCAACTAAAAATGGATACATTCCAGAATCCTTTACAAAAGGAGACAGATGAATGATCAGTAAACTCTTCACCCCGACCCCCCCCAAAAAAATTTTGCTTGAAATCATTAGTGCCAAGAAATACTGGTATATATCTACCAAAATGACTAAAATTAAATTGACTGCAATTACGATGTTTTGGAAAGAATGTTGAGCAACTGGAATTCTCTTGTATTGTACCTGCAGGATGAAATTTTACAATGAGTTTGGGGGAAAAAATCATATTTAGGAGTTGTTTGCAAATTTAAACATACACGCACCATCTGGCCAACTAATTCTTCACTAGGTATCTATTCAAGGCAAGAAAAACATGTCCACACAAAACCATGTAATGGAAATGTTATAGTAACTTTGTTGACCATGAGTTCAAAGTGGAAACCAGTCCAATGGCCCTCAGCTGGAATATAGAGAAACAAATCATAACGTATCCATATAATGGAATGCTACTCAACAATAACAAGGGGCCAATTACCCCCACAGGGCACAACATGGAGGCTTTAGTAGAAAATGGCACTTAGGAGTTTTCTGAGGTGATGGAAAAATTAATGCTCTTCATATTGTATGCTTAATATCTGTACATCTTACTCCATGTAAAATTTCACATCAAATAAAACAAATCTTGAAATCTAGTTTTCTAAAAACTGAGAAGTCAACTATAATAGATAAATAATGACACTTAAAATTACAGATAAAATCAGTGTACACTTTATTTTATATTTTTAAAAATATTTCCTTATTTTGAGGGGGGGAGGAGGAGGAGAGAGAAAGAGAGCAAGCGAGCACATGAGGGATGGGGATAGAGCCTAAGCAAATTCCACACTGTCAGCACAGATCCCGACAAAGGGCTTGATCTCACAAGCAAATGATGAGATCATGACTTGAGCGGAAATCAAGAGCAGATTGCTTTAGTGACTGAGTCCCCCCGGAGACCAAGTGTACACTTATTTAAAACAAAAAATTAGGATTCCTTTATCCTGCAGAATGATAAGAAGTTTTTGAAAAAGGCAAGATTTAGACATCTGTGCCTTGGCTTTTCCTTCTTACTGAAGATATTTCTGGGAAGATGATGACAAAGGTACCGAACAAAGAGATAGTTTGGTGAGAAAAGCTGAAGTATGCCTCCATGCTCGGTACTGCTCTGGGCTCCCCCTGGCAAAACTTCAGCCCATCTCAGAAAAATGTCTGCATTCAACTGTGTATGCAGAAATAGTTGAGGTAAAGCTCTCTAGTCAAAGGGAGAAAGCAACCCTTGCCATCTTGAATGAGATTCCATGTAACAGGGAAAGCGTGCAGGGTTTCCGTGAGCTCGCACTGGATGATGGAGCACGTCTTTCTCTGGATTGGTAACGTGTAGATTTTCCATGGAGCTGCCATGGTGCGACATGATATGATGCTTTTAATGGGGCTGGGACAGAGAAGATATTCCTAAAACCAGTGAGAGGGCAGGGCAAGGACAGTCATGGTAGCAACGACCTACCACAGACTTTCAAGCAATTTGAGAGAACAGACCTAATTTTAACTAGCCAAGGACTTCGTCAACGGAAGCCAGAGCACAACCAGCAGATATGCCCCACAAAGCTCACCAAAACATTCTTTCTCTGACTTCCAAGTCATCGTGGATCTGGCCTGGCAATTAAAGAGTAAGCATTTTTTTTGTTAAATGTTTTTTTTAAAGTTTATCTATTTTTGAGAGAGACAGTGTGAGCAGGGGAGGGGCAGAGAGAGAGAGGAGACGCAGAATCCGAAGCAGCCTTCAAGAAGGCTCTGAGCTGTCAGCACAGAGCCCGATGCGGGGCTCGAACTCACAAACTGTGAGATCATGACCTGAGCTAAAGTCGGACGCTTAACCGACTGAGCCACCCAGGTGCCCTAGAAAGTAAGCTTTTTTATCATTGATTTTCTACCATCGGTAAACTTTTGTTATAATTATATTCATGTACAAAGGAAGCTCATTTTGTCATTTATGGCTACCTTGGTTTGTTCTAATTTCTTAGAATCTTTTTAATTCACCAAGCTAAAAAGTCAAGGGAATGACCTAGGCCAATCAATATATGGGCAGAAATGAGACGTCTCATGTCACATTCATATGGAGAGGTACAGAAAATAAGCTAGAAATAGTATTTGAGGACGGATTTTTAGTGAAAGAAATAGTAGGGGGAGAGGCAGAATGAAGCTGGCATCTATTGTGTACTTAGTATATGCTAGAAATTATGAGGCACTTTCCATTTTATAAGCCCTGCTATATTCCACAGATAATTTAAAGTTGTTTAAAAGTGAACAAGCAATAAAATAAATGCATGAGCAAAATGATAAAATGGCAGAGTGACAACATATGGAATTAAAATAGAAAGTCGATGTGAGAATGTTCCATCAAGATGCTGAAAATTGTTTCTACCAAGCGATGTTGCAAATAAAAACAAGAGGTCTACATGGTGAGTTAGTGTTGTCCTTATCACCACTTCCATGGGAACTCATAGATTTTCTCTGATCTCAGACAGAAAATATTTTCCCCTATGTCAGGTTAAGCAATATCCTAAACATTAAACGGGGTAGAGAATTATAAGGTCATATATTGAATAATCACTGAGCAGTAGCTGAGGGCAAATTTTAGATATTTAAAGTGAAAACAACTTGATTGATTCACACAAATAACGGTGTTCAAAGAGATTGGCTGTAACAGCGGAGGCACAGATTTAGGATGGCAAGTGACAAAAATACCAGGCACTAACATTGACGCATGCATTCCATCATTCATTTACTTAATATAGATTACTTAGCAAGCACTGTAAAATGCACGAAGGATACAATAACAAACACAAAATGCAGAACCTCTCTTCCCTCACTGAGCTCCCAAACTGATGGCTCCCAGTAGGTGATAACCAGTGAATGGATTTGAGTTGAGGAAGATCTGACCTACTGTTCTGAAGAGTAAATTCGGAATGAGTAAGCACAGTGTCAGGGTCCCAGCCCGATGAACCTGGATTTAATTAAAATGACAGTCTCTCGAAAGAAGCAATAAGAGGGAAAGCCAAAAGACGCCGGGTTGGAGAGACCCTAGAAACATATCGGAGGTTGAGGATCCAGCAGATTCAAAGCAGAGAGCTCACCAGTGTATCTTTTGTTTTGGTTATGATTCGGGAGTCATGGCCCTGGTTACCTGAGAAGAGTCCTGGTCTAATTATTAATAGGGCTGCTGTTACTCTCAAATGTTGGGAAACTAAACTTGTGTTTATCTAAATCCAGCCACAGCATTGACTTGGTGTCATGAGCAGGTAGAGTTGAGCACAGATAGAAGCAGGGGCGGCAGCCTGGGACTTCAACACCATCTCTGCTGGCTGTGGGTAGCACTGAGAGTTGGTTGACCTAAAGTCAGACAGCCCCTCAAAGAATCCACATGTTTGAAGCAGAGTAAAGTTCACCGTGTGGCTTGCATTACTTGTTTTAATGGTTTCTTAGGAATACTTGGAATGCTTTATGAATACCTGAGGGAGGGCATATTCTCAAAGGCTATAAACCCCCAGCCAATTATGGCTGAGTTGGGGGGAGGGGGTGGGGTGGCGTTCATATTGTTAGGGCAGGCAGCGTAATTCTAAGGGGGCCAAGTTGGCTCAGTGCCAAATCATGCTTCTCTACTGCTTTGAAATTTACATTTGGGGAATATTATTAATTATAGCAATAGCTCTGTCAAAAAAAAATGGCCTGAGGTTTAATAAAAGGAGGGATTGACTAGTCATATGATGCTAATGAGTAAATTAAAAGATATATTTAAATATTCCTATCTATGAAGTATTGTTCCTGAATGCATCTTATTATCACAGGGATCAGGAAACATTAAGTTTAATGACTCCTTCTTAAAAAATAATTCCAGAAAAGTATGGAAACAAAGGAAATAAATGGACGGATAGATTGTTAGTTCATTAGATGATGCGTAAGTAACTGAAAGAAATAGATGATAGGTAGATGATAGATAAAGTAGGATAAGAATTTATTGATAAATATTTTCCTTCTTTTAAGCCTCAGATGGCTTCTTAAAGGCATATATTTAATTAAAAACATCAATTTTTGAATGCAACTTTAAGAATATATTAACAAAAAGCTAATTAAGTCTGTAAATATACACTATGACTGGCTTAATAAAATGAGCATTTTGTTCATTTGCTTTCATTTTTTGCCTCTAGTTAATAGAGTCTCTGCTAACTCCGAGGCAGTTTCTATTTTTCTTTCTGTGACATTTATAAGGTAACAAGACCCAGAAATGCATGAGCATTTTAAATGTGATATATCAAATAATAGAAAATAAATCTCTCTTATTTTATCTTGGCGTCCTCCGTCCTCATTTGCCTTTTCCAGGCTTTATTTAGAGGGAAACGAAGGTTCATTCGTTCTCACTGATAATAAAGTAACCCAGTTTGGAAAAGTTATTTTTCTTATATTCATTGGAAATGAGATCTTATTTGAAGTTGACTGCATTTACATTTATTGTGCCTGTAAAGGATCTGATTTAAAAGATTAGGAAGTGCTTTATGCATCATGCATTATGAATATGCACCAGAAATAACACTGCCAGGAGATAATTTAATTCACCTTGGTAGTGACATATGACAATGAGACTCATACAATCTGACCACATATTATACGAATCAAAGATAAATAAAATAACAACAATAAGGTAACACAAAAGATAAACTATCCCCCTTGGCCAGAAAAAAAAAATGCCACATTTGACTCTTTTCTTTCATAAATATAAATTGTTCTAAGGCAGAAAACATGTTTCTTTTTGTGACTAATATAATTGTTCAATAAATATTAATCAAATGTCAAGGAAATCAGTATTACTAAAAGTTGTTTGTTCATTGTGACGGGGGCTGAAATAGATAGTCATTCGGGGCCTTGGTGAGATGTCCTTTTGTTTAATTTAGCAGAATATTTTCAAAGAGTTCAGTGAATATCACACAAGAGCAATAAAACCACGTATATAGGAAGCATTCTGCCTAGATGCAATTCAGCAACTTTGGTACATGCGATATCCCTGAAGGATCGATTTTAAGGTCTTGTTATATTTAAACACCTGTATAAAATGATCTTGGTTGCAGTTACCGCGGGCTCATTTACATTTTAATGTGGGCAGTACCATTTTGGATGCCACTGGGCCCTGTTCAGAGAAGTTCAAGGGCACTCCCCGGGAGTCTTTTGACATATTACAAGTTAGGTTTGTAGTGAATGTAGCTGCGCATAAAATGAGGGCACTGTGGTTTACATCTTAAAATGTAAATGTAAAGAAATCCATGGAACTTACTACTGCACCTCAATACCTAAATCTCCGTGTAGCAGGCAACAGAGTATGAGCATGAATACAGATTGATGTGAAGTGTCTTTAACTCTACAGATAAAAAACACAAAGTCATTTATTTAGCATCAATATTGTTTTGTTTTCTAAGTCAGGAGGACTTTATCATTTTTCTAAAAACCTTAAGAAAACAAAGAAACAAACAAAATCCCTACAAATATAGTCATGCCCTGGAACAGTCTCTATCTTGAACCCAAATGATCAAGAATAAGTCTGGTCTGGGGGCGCCTGGGTGGTTCAGTCGGTTGAGCGTCCAGCTTCGGCTCAGGTCATGATCTCACAGTTTGTGGGTTCGAGCCCCGCATCGGGCTCTGTGCTGACAGCTTGGAGCCTGGAGCCTGCTTCAGATTCTGTGTCCTCCTGTCTCTCTGCTCCTCCCCCACTCATGCTCTGTCTCTCTCTCTCTCCTTCATAAATAAATAAAAATATTTTTAAAAATTAAAAAAAAGAATAAGTTTGGTATGTTGGTGAATCCTGTCTTTTGGTCACTGTATGGAATTTATTACACTATAGTATGTAATTCACTTATTCCCCTTTTAAAATTTATGCGTCCAGTCCGTTATACTTCTAAATGCCAAAAAAAAGTATTTAAGTATTGCTCAAAAAATATAAATAAAGAAACCTTTACATTAAGCATTTTAGAGAGAATACAATATGCCTCGTGACTTGTAACCTGTGTCTCTATGATCGATGCCAATATTAGGAAAAGCATTAGTGAGAGTGATAAATATGATGTTATTTGTTAACTGAAATCCATTTCCAAATTAAGCAAAAAACGCTTTAAGCTAATTTCTTAAATTCTATCGAGATAAGATTCTTGGATGAAAGCATTTCCTTTTTTTAATCAACATTTTATAAGCAGTTAAAGTTCTCCTTAACCACCACTGTATTAGATATATACATGTTTTTATGGAAATGAGCTGTCGTGTCTTCATATATAAATAGTCCAAATAGAAAAGTAAATCATCCAGTGCAATTGCATTACACCCATGTTCTTAATATTATATAGCAATTTTTAAGATTCAGGAAAATAAATATGTATGCATACATATATATACATATTACATATATACATTATATATATTATGCATATATTATATGTTTATACTATATATACATATTATACATATGCATCTATATTTATTCTGAATCTTTACATATATAATATATATTTATATTTGTTCTGAATCCTAAAAATTGCTGATGTGAGAGACCTGCAGATATTACATAATACATCATCTATGTTAAAGCACACAGTATTATGCTTTTCTTCCGGGAAATACCTACTTATGTGAGTTTGCGAAAAAAGATACACAGAGAAGACATACTGAGCTAGAAAGAGTGACCTGGGTTTTAACACGGCCAACACATTGGGCCATTAGATGCATCTGCCATTTCTGAATCATGTACTAAGTCAGCATTTTCAAGTAACTGGTACATAATGGGAATTTCATTGCGTGAGGAACTAAAAATAACCAGTGTTCCCCGTAGCCCATCCATCTCCTGGTGGCATGCCTCTAGTTCTAGCTGCGTCACACTGTTCCCTTTTTCCTCCATATTTGTTTTACGTCCTGTTACATGGTAGGGTTCACGAGGGCTGACTGCCCGTCAGCTTGTTCACTGCTCGGTCCTTAACCACACATGCGAGTTCTCACAGTAAGACCCTTCTCTGTGTTGAACACACGAACAAAGAAAAGAATGATTTTGCCCTTCAGTAATAAAATGGCTATTACCAGTGAAAACAATATTCCTGCTTCTATCCCTATTCCAGCATAGCTGATCTCTTATTATTCTCTATCATCTACCACTCAAACGCTCATTGCACGTTTGTATTACATTTATCGACGTTTCAGGACAAGTTTAGCCTTACTTTATAGAATACAGATTCTAAGAGAACATATGCCTATGTGAAATGCATTAAAACCTATCACTGACCAGCGTCTGGGTGGCTCAGTCGGTTAAGCCTCGGACTTCGGCTCAGGTCATGATCTCGTGGTCCGTGAGTTTGAGCCCCACATCAGGCTCTGTGCTGACAGCTCAGAGCCTGGAGCCTGATTCCGATTCTGCGTCTCCCTCTCTCTCTGCCCCTCCCCTGCTCACACTTTGTCTCTCTTTCTTTCAAGAATAAATAAACATTAAAAAAAACCTATCATTGAAATATATATTCATACATACATATGTGCCCTATTTATGTACTATAAAAACAATTTTATACATATGTTGTTCTTTTAAAATTACATACTCATTATACAATGCCCAGATTTTTCTAAAACAGATTTTAATTATTCTCCTTTTCCTTTATATGTATTTGTAAGTCCCCATTTTTCTTTCTTTTCTAACAAGCATGATACATATAAATATAGACATATGATTTTATAAGT
The DNA here is from genome assembly GCF_014898765.1 of Herpailurus yagouaroundi. Lineage (NCBI taxonomy): Eukaryota > Metazoa > Chordata > Mammalia > Carnivora > Felidae > Herpailurus > Herpailurus yagouaroundi. Next base: position 11,226,181 of record NW_024412397.1, on the reverse strand, counting down.
ACTTCTAAACACAGTTTTGAAGTAGGTAGGCTAACTTAAAATATGTGACCGTTTGAAATAAATTGATTTTTCATATGTATTTGGCCAAAAAAGAAATGCATGCAAATTCTACACATTTTCAAAGGCATAGTAATAATGTCTGCATTTTTTGCTAATATTTCTAGAATGAACTAAGTCTAGGTATTTAATAGACTTAAGATAGCATGTATATGCTTATATTTTGTATATTAGCATTTTCAAAATCACAATATGTGAAAATAGCTACAAAAATAGAATAAAAAATAGATATTGTTATAAAAATTAAAAAGCATTTAAAGAATTCATACTTTATCAGGCTACAATGTAAATAAAAAAACAGGTTTTGTTAGTATATTTTCTCAATGAGAAACATGAAATCATCTAAACAACATCTGCCTCAGAAGCTGAATTGCGTTCATAGGGCTGAGCTGTTTACAAAAACAAAATTCACTGAAACAAAGGAAAATGGATATTCTAAAACACATTAATAGAAGAAATACTTAAATATACTTGGGTTGCAAACACTAAAATACCCTTGGTGGACATTCAAATTCTTTAATTAAAAATGCATTGCAATAAATCTATGCCTACTGTAGCTATTCCAAATGGTTTCATATTAAATATATTATGTGCCTTAGATATGTACGTTTATTATTCAAAACTGGCATATACTTTCAAAAACACAACCCCACAATCACCTCCTTCTTGCTGTGTTTGAACACGTTACAAATAGTAGCTCGGCATTGTGATAAAACCAAAGTAAACCTGAACTGTAGATGGGCTGTTATTTCTTTAGTAAATGAATTACAAAAAAAACAATAAAATGTCCTGTTTAATTACTAATTCTTATGTATGCATATGGTGTAAGAATTTATGCAAACTACTTTGCTGTTGTCTGTGATAAAATTTTATCAGTCACGCTGCACAGAATGAGGTATGGTACTGGTCCTTTGTTTGTTTTTTTCAGGTAGTTCGTGACATTTTGTCTCCATCTCTTGTAGTCATTATATGCTAATTCAACAATTATTTTAACAAAACGTTGATGACTGGCACGTTTTACTATAAAAGATATTTCTAATAAACAAGCAACAATATCCAAATGATCATGAATGGAATTCTATATGGAAGCTGTCAGAGTCATTGGTCAGGTTTGTGCAGATATTCTTTGCCCATTTTTATAAGTCTACAGTCCAAAAAAAAATCAAATAGTCTGATTTTTTTCCTATAAATAAAAATGATATGGATCATAAAACACAGGGGAAATTTCTTCAATATCATTTAAAATATGAGGATCCATATTACTGACTCCATCGAAGTTCTGTGTTCCTTAGGTAAATATTACTCTGGTAAAATAATCTTTGAGAAGAAATTGCACCTTTTGTCTCATTTTAAACAAGATCCACAATTTATCCTTGATAATTGGAATTGAGGTTGTGGCTAGTAATTTATGCAATAAATGGGCAGGTGGAGAACATTGCTTCCATACACAAAGTCTATTTAGAAGATAATTTATGCTAACTATATTTGTAAATACATAGCGTTGCAAATGCAAAAGTTGGGAGAAGATAATTTCAATACATTAAATAAAAATAAGTGCAGATAGAAATAGAAATAGATATGATATGTTCTCTCTACATTGTATCAGTCATATAAATGTCTTATATTCATTACTGTGACAGCTGCTTGGTCCATGTAGCTTTTTGCTTTAAATTCTCCAGAAGTCTCTTGGCTGTTCATTTTGATTTTACACTTAACTCCCAACAGTCTATTCTGAACAGAATATCTCAGATGCTTCTTTCAAACTAAGTTAGATGATGTCCATCATTTATTTAAAATCTTGCAAATGTTGTGCTCTCAAGGTTAAAGCAAATTTCCTTATGATGGCTCACGAAGGTCTTCCAATCTGGGCACCTTTTAATTTTCTTCCTGTAGCTCACTGACTACAGGAGGATCTGACTCTTTCTTTCAGCTCAGGTCATGATCTCATGGTTCCTGAGTTTGAGACCTGCATTGGGCTCTGTGTTAGCAGCAAGGAGCCTGCTTGGGATTCTCTATCTCCCTCTCTCTCTCCATTCCCACCTCATAGAGGCTCTTTTTCTCTCAAAATAAATAAACTTAAAAAAAAGAACATACGAAATTACACCTGTGAAGAAGAAGAAGAAGAAGAAGAAGAAGAAGAAGAAGAAGAAGAAGA
>NW_024412397.1:11121365-11223959 GCF_014898765.1 Herpailurus yagouaroundi | reverse complement strand
GAAGAAGAAGAAGAAGAAGAAGAAGAAGAAGAAGAAGAAGAAGAAGAAGAAGAAGGAGGAGGAGGAGAGGAAGGAGTAGAAAGAGAAGAAAAGGTGGGGGAGGGGAAGGAGTAGAAGAGAGGCAGTGGGGATAGAAAAAAGAGGAAGACGTAAAAGAAGTCAGAAAAGCAGGAGCTGGGGAGAAAGGGTTCCCATGAGAAGACAAAGCAAGTATGAATTCCTTATTTAATGCCAGAACTTGGCATGTTGAGCGGTAAGGACAGAGGGGACAAAGATGTACTCAAAGGTAGAAGGAAAGAGTTTGCTTTTCAAGGGCCTTCTCAAACTCTGTGGGAAGTTTGGATTTTATTTATTGGGCAAAATGGAACCACTGGGGAGCTTTCATGTGGGTTAGCAGGGTGATGTGGTTTCTTAGAGGCTCTCTCCACGTCTTGTGTAAATGGATTTCAGGGGTCAAATTCTAGATGCAAGGGAATCCAGGTTGAATGTTTTTGCAGTTTTCCAGGCCAGAGATGATGGCAAATAGGAAAAGATGGTGAACCCCACAAGTGGACGGATGTGACCATTTTTTGACTTCGACAAAAATACAAATAAAGCCGGGGAAGCCGGGAAGATGTAGTAGTTAATCCCCAACGATCTGACGCTGCATCTTCTTATTTACTCTTCTAAGCAAAAACACATCCCAACAGCAAACAGGCTCATATCTATATTCAGGAATTTGACCCAGTCACAGAGCTGGTAGTGGTAGGTGGTGCCGAATTGCACACAGGCGTGCCGGCCTGTGGAGCGTATCCTCCTTTATCGTAGGGCAGCGTTTGCGCGTCCCTTCTGAGAGCTACGTTAGGGACTAGGTAGACAGATTTGCGTCCATGGGAAGGCCAAGCAGAGAGGGCAACTTGCATTGTTAGAGGATTTTGCCTTTCGATGATTTTACTAGCCAGAACTCTGCTGATGCCCTAGCACCGTTCTCCCAGCCTGGAGACTAAGTGTCTGCTCCTCGGCGTTTGCATCTTGCTTGCTGCCTATTTCTGGAATCTTGACCACTTCCCCTCTTATACCGAACACACGTTATTTGCCTTCTGTATCAAACCTTTGGGGATCACTGTAGAACTCATTTTGAGGCCTTTGTAATTCATTGTATCTACAGGTATCCCACATATCTATCAAGCTATATCATACTGTCCCCCTCTTCCATTTCCACACCGTTTTAACCCCTTCCTGCAGAGCGAGGGCTTTGACACGTTTCCCCTGACATCCAGTCCTGAGCTGTTTACCATTCCAAACTGCTATTAGATGCATTTCTAAAATTCAGAGGCCATACACATACGTGTGTTTGTATGCACATAATACACTTGACTAATTGTTCTATTGCAACTTACGATAAGTTTTCAGCACACCATACTCTTTCTCTGCAATGCTTCCAATAAAATATCCCTTTACACCACTTAGAACTTGATAATATAGTAAATTGTCTAGTGCTAAATTATATATTCTTTTTTAAATTTTTTAATGCTTATTTATTTTTGAGAGAGAGAGAAAGAGAGAGAGAGAGCAGGGGGAGGCAGAGGGGGAAGGAGACACAGAATCTGAAGCAGGTTCCAGGCTCCGAGCTGTCAGCACAGAGCTTGACGTGGGGCCCGAACTCACGAGCCATGAGATCATGACCTGAGTTGAAGTCAGATGCTTAACTGACCGAGCCACCCAGGTGCCCTTAAATTCTACATTCTTATATGTTATTTTCAAATTGCTTCCCAGTCTATGTTATTATTACCTGAGTCTAATTCACCTAACTAAAGTATAAATGTCTTGAGTACAGGGATCGAAGCACCTAAAATAATGCTGACTGAACGGCAAGTAGTAAATAATGCTTATTAATGGCGACATCAGGGAAATAACAATGTAGAAGAGAAGATGTGAGAAGATACGGGTTTTCTTCCTCACTTTGGCATAATAAATACTATGCTTTCACATATATAAGTTGAGGTTTATCATTTCTGATATTTTCCCAAATGTTGGTAAAACACACTTTTTCATCATGCATATCTTATAACCGTGTTTATTCCATCTTCTGGGTTTTTGCTTTCTACTTTATGTCACCACTTCTAAGTGAAATTTAACTAATTAAATGAAGTAATTAAGGAATCAAAATGCATCTCCCAAGGACGGGGTTTTAGGTAGACAACCATGACCTTGTTTGCCCAGAACACAAGGGATTTCATTATGACACCGTCAGTACCTTGGCTTAGGGAAATGTATTTGACCTCTTAGCCTATTGCTTTGGACAGGAATTATATCCAATCCATCACTTCTAATGTCAAAATGATAAAATTCTGGCAGCAGTAGATTCCTCGTTCGGGGGAAAATCATTTGCTTTCTCCCCTGTCAGTTCCTGTATAATTCTAAATATTTAGATGACATTTGCAAAAACAATACAAATGTGTGCTTAATGAGCATGACAACTGCAGAGCTAAATCCACTGGAAGCTTGAATACACTGGAAAATGAATAAAAGGTCCGTCTGTTTTGAATGTCAACATCCTAATGAATTAATTCAAAACTATTTTAGCACTGAAAGCGAATATGCTTTTATTACCATTTCCAGGACTGTGGTTTCCTTGGGGGGGGGGGGGCGCTTCGAAAGGGCAAAAGAGTAACTCCTGTGACGTCCAGGACCAATAAACTGCTTCTTAGTGACATTGGCCTATGGCTTTTAAGTTCACGCGTTGTGTTCTTGGTCAGAGGACATGGTCGAAGTGAATTGTCTCGGCTCTCTGACGGTTTCATCTCGAATGTGCCATTTCCCAAGTTGCCTAACAATCTAGTTATTTATTCAACATGTAAAAAGGTATACCTCACGCTCTGACTGCCTGCAAACCTGCCCGTTCTTTTTCATCTCCAAACAGAGTCATTTCCACCTCCTACATGAAGGCTTTCGTGTGCCTGTCCCTGCCTGGGCACCCGCCCCAGGATGCACACTCACACGCGCTCATCTTTCACACATCAGCCTAAACGTCATTGCTTGCCTGTCACCCGATGAGGCCGCACCTCATCCGTATATGGTCCCAGGGCACCATCCTTTTTTATCTGTATCATTTTTCATAAATATATTTATGCGTTACTTTTTTTCTGCTGCGCTTCGTATTAATTTCCCCTTCTAGACTGTAAGTTCCAGGCTGGCAGGAGCCTTCCTCTTTTCTCCCTTTGGTCATGTGTCTTTAGCACAGCAGGCTCATTCAAGCTCTTAATTGCATGAATACATGAATGAAACCCTGTTGTTCTGTATAGATCTTCTCTGAATTGGACATGGGCGGAAAGCCTGATTTGTTTCATTTTTGAAAGAAAGGAAGCGTTTGGCATAATTAAGAAGGAGAATCCGACACGCCCAGCGAATGCTTCTCCATTTGTAAGTAAGCCCATCTACATATTTCATATGGAAAGTTCTCCGGGGCGCCTGGGTGGCTCAGTCGGTTAAGCGTCTGACTCTTGGTTTCAGCCCAGGTCATGATTTCACGGTTCCTGGGCCCAAGCCACAGATCAGGCTTCGTGCCGATGGTATGGAGTCTGCTTGGGCTTCTCTCTAGCCCAATCTCTCTGCCCCTCCCCCACATGAGTGTGTGCTCTCTCTCTCTCTCAGTCTCTCTCTCAAAATAAATAATCTTTAAAAAAGGAAAAGAGGGGCGCCCGGGTGGCTCAGTCGGTTGAGCGGCCGACTTCGGCTCAGGTCATGATCTCGTGGTCCGTGAGTTCGAGCCCCACGTCGGGCTCTGTGCTGAACAGCTCAGATCCTGGAGCCTGTTTCAGATTCTGTGTCTCCCTCTCTCTGACCCTCCCCTGTTCAAGCTCTGTCTCTCCCTGTCTCAAAAATAAATAAATGTTAAAAAAAATTAAAAAAAAATAAAAAAGGAAAAGAAAATTCTCAGATGGAAGACGCAGTGTCAGACATTAACATATACGGGAGAAAATTATCCGCTACCGCCCAAGTAAAAACCAAAGAAGACAAAACAAAACAACTTTTCTGATGGCTGCAGGGTAGCAGAACCTGCCACCTCAAAATATGCCGCTTTGGCATGTTGATTATTTTGAGCTGAAGGCACTGGAAGAAAGGTCCAAGCGGGGAGAGGCTTTCTCTGAGTTCTCCTTATCTGCCTAAGGACAGATCCTCCAAAAAGAACCGAATGGGCGTAAATCCCCTCCCCAGAAAAGTTGCTGCAACCGGGGAGATTGACTCTTATCACAGGGAAGGAGAGTGGAAGTGGACATCACACCCAGACAAGCGGTCGCAAACATTTGTTAACGTTAATGAAACAGGGGAACCATGTAGATGAACGTGGTTTTCATGCTGCAAGAGGCCTGCGTAGCAAACCACAACTCCCAAGCTTGTAAATCCCTCGATGTTAGGAGGTCAAAATGCGAAGGAAAAGCAGTCACAAACAGCCAACTAGGCTTTAAGCTAGAGCCAGTCAACAATTTCCTTTGCTTCTGCACTTTCTTTATGTAAGTCCTCCCCTAGTTCTCGTCTGCAGAGTGCTGCTTGCCGTGTGGGTTTGGCACTTGGGTTTGCAACTGCATTTGGCTCAAACACACTCTGAAAATGCCTAATATGCATCAGTTTACCTTTTTTTTAATGTTTATTTATTTTTGAGACAGAGAGAGACAGAGCATGAATGGGGAAGGGGCAGAGAGAGAGAAGGAGACACAGAATTGGAAGCAGGCTCCAGGCTCCGAGCCATCAGCCCAGAGTCTGACGCGGGGCTCGAACTCACGGACCGCGAGATCATGACCTGGCTGAAGTCGGACGCTCAACCGACTGAGCCACCCAGGCGCCCCATCAATTTACCTTTTAACACCGTCCTACCCCAGAGCTATTCTTCTAACGGCCCATGGATCTTTCCCCAAAATCATTTTCGCTCCCCTCAGAAGTCCTGCTTCCTCCCCTTCCCCTGTTAAGATACTATTTAATCCTGAATTCGAAACCACCTTGGGGAGTTATTCGTTTTCCCCAGGTGTCTTCCATGCATACATGAGGTAGACGTGTGTTATTGTTTATTTTTCTCTTGTTAATCTTTTATTACAAGCGGTCTCATCTAAGAACTCAGGAGGGTAGAGGGAAAATTATTTTTCCTCCCCAACCTGACCTATGTTTCAATAACGTTTCGTGACTATCTGATAGATACTACCATAGCTACTCCAACGTGTTATACTAGGATCCACCACAATACTCTCTTTTTGTACATAAACACACACGTGCGCCCACAGATGCACACACACACACATACACACACTTTTGACTTCGGACAGTTTATTCTCACTGCAGTCATCCTGGGGAAAAAGCACCTACTATCCTTTAGTCGGTGCTATGCATGCATAGTCTTCTAAAATAATTAGAAAGATTTCTAAATTCTTTGTCTGTTCTCTTAATTCAAGTTCCTCTTGGAGTTTTTCCAAATAATTGGGTTTATGCTAATGATCTGTGATTTAAAATAGGTGTGGGAGATGTTAGTGCTGCACTGCCAGAAAAAATGTAATTTTAGCATTCATGAGCGACTGCCCCATCACCATCAACACCATCGTCGAAAACAAGACAGATGTGTGAGTTGGAGACGTTACCGTGTTCTTGCAATGCTCTGTCTTCTGCTCGTCAGTGAAAATTAAGGGAGGAGGGTTGGGGGGTAAGCTATATATTATTTGGTCCTAAGTTTTGACCCCATGTTGACTGCTACCCTCATTATCTTTATTAAACTCCTAAGCGCCAAGTACAATGGGTTCAAAGTACTCAGCGACCGTATCTCAGGAAAATATTTTGGTTTTTATTGCTCAGTGATTTGTGACATGCACAGTCTCATGGATTTAATTCCTCGGGCGATATCATGTCATCATTGTGACTATGATTCTTTGCCTCCACATTTATTGCAATGGTCATACTGGCCAAGGTCAGCGGTTTCCAAAAAGTATCGAAAAGATTTGTGGTTTGGTAATTAACGCGTTTCTGTTGTTGTTTGTTTGTTTGCTTGTTTGTTTTCGTCTCCGAGGGTATGGGACAGAATTTGAGATGACTTTACAACCCAAAGCCGTTTTGTCTCTGAGAGTGGTTTCAAGGAATAGAACTTGGCTCTCAGTGACTATGTTAAAAAAAAAAAAAAATTGGCCCCAGTTTATAGCAGTTTTTGTTTTCTTGTTGGTTTCTTTTTGTTTGTTTTGAGAGACTGAGGAAAGATAAAATTTAAACAAATTAAAATGCATAAATCTCAACTGGGAAATTATGGAAGATCAAACTGATGTCTTAACACCAATATCTCTACCAATATCAAGGTAGAGAATATGGCAGGAACCCAGAAAGTTCCTTTGGTACCCTTTCCCGATCTAATCTTTTCTCTGTGCCCAGAGACAACTGCTAGTTCTGTTACAGTTTTTGTTGCTGTTTGCCACTAAAAGTTATTCCACACACATTAGAGTGTAAAACAGGATAACATACAGACACAGTGGTTTTCACATGCAGGATTGCTCCTGCAGGATTGTTAAGGTATAGTTACATGGATGTTAACCATGTGAAGAAGTTGCCAGAAAGTTTTCCAAAATGTCTTGCTATTTTAATTCCCAACATGAATGTCTGAGAAGTCAAGTTGTTCCATGTTCTGGCCAATCTTTGGTCTTTTCAATATTCTAATGACTGTGGGGCATATTCAGGGACAGGTTTGTGTGCCTGATAACCTGGGCAGTCACACAGGAGAGGATACTTAGAGGGATTCTGTATTTGGTGTAATGCTTAGCTATGGCAATCTTGACATTTTCACTAAATTTTTTTTTTAAAAATTAATGTTTATTTATTTTTGAGAGAGAAAGAGACAAGACAAGAGCACGAGTGGAGGACGGGCACAGAGAGAGGGAGACACACACAGAATCCGAAGCAGGCTCCAGGCTCCAAGCTGTCAGCACAGAGCCCGAAGCAAGGCTCGAACTCAGGAACCGTGAGACCATGACCTGAGCTGATGTAGGATGCTTAAATGACTGAGCCATCAGGAGCCCTCACTTTTACTATTTTTTTTAAACATGGCCATAAAATTTTATTTTGCAGAGTACCCTACCCCCCCAAAAAATATAAAAGCCAGTCCTTCTTGTTAAATTTGTATGTCATGAATGATGAATCATATTGAGTATCTATGTGCTTATTATCATCTGAATATTACCTTTGGTGGAGTGTCTATTCAAAACCTTTCCTCATTTTTTAATCATTGTGTTATTAATATTCTTTATATTTTCTGGATATAAGTTCTTTATCCAATACGTGACTTTCAAATATTTTCTCCACTCTTTGCTTGGTTTTCATTCTCATAAAGTGTTCAAAAAGGACACATTTAGAACTCTTTATAAAACCACAGTTATCTTTTTTTTTCCTTTTTAAAATTTTTTAAAAATTAATTAATTAATGTAGTGGTAGGGGAAGGGGTGTAGAGAGAGAGAATCCCAAGCAGGCTCTACCGCCAGTGCAGAGCCCAATGTGGGGCTTGATGTGGCACATGATCTCTCCACCATGAAATCGTGACCTGATCGAAATCAAAAGTTGGGTGCTCAACTGACTGAGCCACCTAGGTGCCCCTCCTCTTTTTTTTTTTTGTTTTTTTTTTGTTTTTTTTGTTTTAAGTCGTGTTGCTGGTGTTATACCCAAGATATCTTTCCTGCTGTTTGGTGAGACAATACTTGTCAGTATTACTACAAATTATTTCTCTTCCCCACCTTATGGCTTTCCCTCCCTCGCTCTGACATTTTATCCCCTGCGTTAGACCATTATGGTAATGTTGCAAGTCTTTTGTGTTTTCTTCGTCTATAGCTCCTTCTTTCCCCTTTGTGTTTTCTTTGGGTAATTTTGACTAATGCTGTAACTCACATCAAGTTTATTGATTCTTCCCCCAGCTGCTTCAAGTCTAGTGACCAGCCAGTCAATGGAATTGTTCATCTCTGAAACCATCGTGTTTAACTCCCAGGATTTGAATCTTAACATTTCCTCCTTTCGGATGAAATTCTCTACCTGTGCACGTACATTGGCCTCTTTTTCACTAGATTCTTTCAGATTTGAACGAGGGTCATAAAAAAAAAAAAAAAAAAAACTTGTCTGATCGCTGCAACATCTTCATTCTGTCTGAGCCTTGTTTTGTTGATTGCTTTATCTCCTGAAATGGGATTTAGTTTCTTGCAAAGTTTTACTGAATGAGAGTTATCGCAGAGGAATTGATAGAAACCACCATTCATGTGGAAGCTTGGCAAGCACACAGGTCTTTTGTCAGCCGTTAGAGTGGACCATTGAACCAATACGGTCTAGAATAGCGCGGGTTTGTTATAGTTGCTGTTGCGGCTTGTCGCTCTTATTACTGTGGTTACTTTCCAATGTCACAGGTTCAAATACCTCTATGGTGGGTTAAGTGCTTAAAGTAGAGGCTGGAGTGCTAGAAAGTTTTTCTCGGAGTTAGTGCTTCATTCCAGCATCAGCCCTCCCTAAACGTCTGTGCCACGGCAGGGAATCTGTTTACGCACCTGCCCTCTCTAGCAATAGACTGTGTTACACCTGTGATGGGATGTAGGGAATTCATCTGTTGTTGCAGGTCCAGTCTTCTCTTCTCTCGGTCTTAGGAAAGTTCTGTGCTTAGAGGTGCCTGTCTCCGCGTTGCTATGCCCTCATCCCCTTGTCGGTCAAACTCTCGTATCTGTGGTTGAGTTGGGTGTGGATTTACTGTACAGCCCTCAGCTGTGGGAAACCACAGCAATATGTATCATATATAAATATGTGATACCATGTTAAGCCTCACAAGCTTGCCTCTCAATCTGTTGCGGAGAATTTCTCTTTGACTTTCCTTCATCCACAGCCTTTCCCTGTGCCTTGCAGGGGAGTGGCCCAGCAACCTGAGATTTGCAGTGTAGAGTATCATTCTGGAGGGCGTGACTGCTGCCCACCCTATCCTCTTCACCAGCTTCAACTCTTTTGAGTCTCGCCCTTCCTTCTGTGTCTTTTTGCTCCATAGGAATGAAACGTGGGGGCAACTAGAAGCATTTTGTGTCTATCTCCCTTGCAGCAAGTGACAAGCTCCTTGGAGCCCTGCATAGGAGCGTGATTTCTTGCCACTCCTCAGCGAGGGAGACCTTTAGCTTTATCCCAGAACAAGTTTAGAAAAGCAGGCAGTGTGGTGTTTGTGTCTTCTGTGCTGTCTGTGATTAACTCCTTCAGGTTCTGTAGGCAAAAGGGTTTCTTGTTCCTACCCCAGAGGACTAAGGCATTTGCTTTGTAAAAATAAGGGACTTGGGAAATGGGAGAGGTTTCCTACGTGGCCTGCCATAGCTGGCAATCACCCTCTGCTCATCTGGCCACTCTACGTTGCTTTCTTCAGTCTTTTGCCCTGCACTCAATTTCTCTGCTGAGCACCCAGGGGGAATGAGATTTCAAGTGATACAGTGCTATATGGCTGAGTGAGGGCAGTTGCTAAGTGCCTCCAGCAACTTCGGGTTTATTAGTTCCCACTTGACTTTTAGCCAACTTAAATTTTACCTGCTTATATTGTGGCCGGGACGGTTTCAGATTGTCTTGCGCTCTGTTATAGATCATCAAATATGTATGTCCCCCCACTGCTTGGAAGAATTTAAACCTCTTTGGATTTCAGATTCCTTCATTACCTTTTAACTCCAGTTTTCTAGTGGGAATAAGAATTGTTCTGAACTTATAGCTGATCTGTTTTCTTTCTCTTTCTTTCTTTCTTTCTTTCTTTCTTTCTTTCTTTCTTTCTTTCTTTCTTCTTTTTCTCATTGTCAAATTAGAGGCAACTTTTTGTGTTAAAGCATACTTCATTCTAAGTGGAAGTCCATCCACAAATTAGGATATGTTCTGTGTTCATTTTCATTCCGTTTGAAATATTTTTTTTCAACTTCCTTTATGATTCTTTTTTTAGACCCTGAGATTATTTAGGAGTATGTTGCTTTCTGTACAGATATTTGTGGGTTTTCTTCTTATTTTAATTTTAGCCATGTCTAATTGACTACTGTGATTAGAGCATGTACCCTGGGTCATTTTAAAATTTCAATATTTATTAAGATTTGTGACTCTAAATAAGTATTTATAAATATTACAAACGCACTTGCAAAAAAAGTATATATTGTACAGTTATAGGCTGTTGACTGTTATATATGTTAATTAGATCCAGTTGGCCGATGGTGTGCAAATCTATAAGTTTACTAATTTTTCTCTATTTTTTACTTTCTTCTTATTTTCTGTATTTTTTCTACTTGTTTCTGTAATTTAACAATAACATTTCTTAAAATCTCCAACTGTATTTGTGAATATTTGTACTTCTAGCCTTGACTGTGGATCACTGCTTTATGCATTTTGAAACCCTCTCTTTTAGGTCCACAAACAATTTTATGTCTTCTTTATGAATAACTTCATTTAAAAATTACAATATGTCTTTCCCAATATTTGGTAATATTCTTTATCTTTACATTTTTGGTTAAAACACCAATACATTCATTCTCTTAAGGTTTGCAGTGTATTTTTTTTTCAAATATTTTACTTTTGGGGAGCCTGGGTGGCTCAATCGGTTAAACATCTGACTTCGGCTCAGGTCACTATCTCACCATTCCTGGTTCGAGCCCCACATGGGCTCTGTGCTGACAGCTCAGAGCCTGGAGCCTGCTTCGGATTCTGGGTCTCCCTCTCTCTCTGCCCCCACCATGCTTGCGCTCTGTCTTTATCTCTCTCAAAAATAAATAGCCATTAAAAAGTCAAATGTCATACTTTAAAACAATCTAGTTCTTTGTATTTAAAAATTATTTTTTGGGGCGCCTGGGTGGCGCAGTCGGTTAAGCGTCCGACTTCAGCCAGGTCACGATCTCACGGTCCGTGAGTTCGAGCCCCGCGTCGGGCTCTGGGCTGATGGCTCAGAGCCTGGAGCCTGTTTCCGATTCTGTGTCTCCCTCTCTCTCTCTGCCCCTCCCCCGTTCATGCTCTGTCTCTCTCTGTCCCAAAAATAAATAAACGTTGAAAAAAAAATTAAAAATTATTTTTTACCAAAAATATTTTTAATTAAAAATATGTGTATTTATTTATTTTGAGAGAGAGACAGAACATGTGAGTGGGGTAGGAGCAGAGAGAGAGAGAGAGAGAGAGAGAGAGAGAGAGAATCCCAAGCAGGCTTCACACTGTCAGTGTAGAGCCACACACAGGGCTCGATCTCACGAACCAGAGATCATGACTGGAGCCACAATCAAGAGTCAGCTGCTAACTAACTGAGTCATCTAGGCCCCCTGCAAAAATCATAGTCTTATTGTTCTAATTTTAACTAATTCAGAAATTGGTGCTGTTTAGTTGATGGTTTTGTCTATTTACATGTACATGCATCTAAAATATATGAATAAATTATATATAATGATGATATACATGTATATGTAACATAATTATATAACATATATACATATGTCCCAATATCACTATATGTAGTTTGCTTGCTTCTTTGTTTACGTGTTTGTTTTTTCAACCCAGATATTTACTCCTTGTTAATTCTTGCCTGGACTTTGTCATTCCATTTGATATCATCAATTTTGCTTTAAAATTTTTTTTTTAGCATTCCCTATAGCGTGTGTTCTGCTAGGGATAATGAACTTTAGCTTTTGTCTGAGAATAGGTTTCTTTATCTTAATGTTTTGCACATAAATATTATCATATCTTGTTTTTTTTCATATTTGGAAATGTTTCGAATCTCTTTACCTATCTCTTTATTTTCATCACTTCCATAAAGCACTACTTCAAATATGTTTCTTAAAAGATGAAATATAATTGGGTGTTGAGCTTTAGTCTTTCCTAAAAGTCTGTGTTCTAGTGGTAAAATCAAGTCTGTTCACATGTGATATAAGAAAAGACACCCTTGATTTAATGTGTTCCAGCTATCTTCATCTATTACTATTTTTTATTCCGTTTGTTCTCATTTGCTTCACTGCTGCTGATTTGGTCAAATTGCTATTTGTTACTTTTCATCCCAGTGTTAATTTTATAATTCTACATTGGTTTTCCATTCTGTCGATGGCCACTTACCATTTCAAGATGCTCATATGTATCCATTATATGAAAACAACTTATGTATTATTACTCTCACAAGGATATTCTACACACGCACTTCTATCATATCATCTCCATTTCCAATTAGATGAATCTTTTACAATATTCATGGCCTTACTGTCATTCCAAACATCTCTCCATTCACAGATATGTTACTGTTTCCCTTTTCCCCATGTTTTTGTTGAATAGTATAGTTGTTTTAATAACAAATATCATTAGAAGTTTCTTTGAAATAAGTACATTTCACACTTATTGAGCATTTGTTACACATTCTAACAGACTGCATCTTCCATATTCATATATATGTATATATGCACCCTTCAATTCATGTTTATTTCATATACACTTATGCATGTATGGATGTATATACATACACATGAATATATATACACACTATTTTTTATTTCTCCTTAATAATTCTTCATTTTCTTATCATTGCTTACTATATCATATAATTTCTCTTTTCTTTTTTAAATTTTTTTTTCAACGTTTATTTATTTTTGGGACAGAGAGAGACAGAGCATGAACGGGGGAGGGGCAGAGAGAGAGGGAGACACAGAATCGGAAACAGGCTCCAGGCTCTGAGCCATCAGCCCAGAGCCTGACGCGGGGCTCGAACTCACCGACCGCGAGATCGTGACCTGGCTGAAGTCGGACGCCTAACCGACTGCGCCACCCAGGCGCCCCTTAAGTTTATTTATTTATTCTTGAGAGAGAGCGCGAGCACAAGCAGGAGAGGGGAAGAGAGAGAGAGGGAGACACAGAATTCGAAGCAGGCTCCAGGCTCTGAGCTGTCAACACAGAGCCTGACGTGGGGCTCAAACACACTAACCATGAGGTCATGACCTGAGCCAAAATGGACGCTTAATTAACTGAGCCACCCGCGCGCCCCCATATAATTTATAATTCTACGGTTAAGTACAATTTTAGTAACCGCCAGCCATTTTATTTTATATTCATTTCCAATTCACACTTTGTCGCATCTATTTTTTTCACCAAAATTTTGCTCAAGAAAATCTCATGGGCGCTAGAATCTCTAAATTAATTCATGACCAAGAATGACTCCATAGCTTTGATTTGTACAAGGAAATTTGTATACATACTTCTCAGAATGCATTTTACTTCTTTAAAGTCTTTGAGGATACTCATCCTCAAGCTATGTTGTAACATCAAGTGGTGCTATGAAAAAGTTTGGGGCTAAAATTATTTTGTCCTTCTGGTACATTATTTTCTCCATTTTTATATTAAGATTGGATGCATATAATGCAAAGCCAAAAGAAACCAACAAGATGTAGGTGTGCATCTCCAATACAAAACCAGTGATAAAACGTATCTAGAACTGCTATTCTGTGGTCATCAAGTACCCAAATTCCTCCTACATTTCTACCGTACCGACATTGGTGCATGACTTTGAAATTCAAGTTCATCTTGTAGTTCAGGATGGCTAATGCAATGGCAGTTATCATGTTAGAATTCTGTATCAGAAAAGAGAGTAAGAGAGGACACAGCCAAAGTAACTATATCCCAGCGAAATTTTGATGTTTAGATTTCCCTCGCGTTAAACAAAACAAAGCCAAACTAAACAACACAAGCACACAGGCACATGCCACGCAGAGCACCCCAGCCTTCTGTTCCAGTGACTTTCGTGCATGATTCAAGATACCTGCTGGAATTCGAAATCCACAATTTTAGCAGAAAGAAGAGGAAATGTGAGAAAAGCAAATGAGGCTAACCACTAGCTGAGTCAATCCTCCCTATCCAGTTTTCCCAGAAGCTTGTCCAAAAAGTTTGACTGCGATTAATGGATCCTCTCCAGCTGCCGGAAAGGCAGCAAGTTAGAAATGAAATCCTTTAGCCAGGCTCTTTGCCACACAGAATAAAACTTGGGCCTCTTGTCAAGCAAGAAGAAGCACTAGAAACGTACCTGCTTCTGCCACATCTGCACATCCTGCATCAATGACAATATGACATCATTTCAGTCTTTGGAGTTCAGCACCTTCATAAGGATGCATTCCTTCGAAAATACAGTAGACACTGAGGCTATTTGCTTTTGCTTTCGTTTTTATTTTTGTGAAAATGGCACAGCCAACTACCTAGTCTGTCAGAGTTTTTAAACTTGCACGAACTGGCTTTTACGCCTTGCCAGCCCCCTCCTCTCCCTTTCGGCCCAGCAGTCACTGCCTGGAGGCAATCAGAAGCATTTACCACCTTTGCCAATAGCGCACCGCCTTGTCCTGGCAAGGCGCCAGCATTATTTCCCACCGTATCTGCATTTTTACAACCGCTGTTCATAACGGATTCAAGATACACGTAGAAGCGATTGCATTTTTGCCCCTGAAAATGTTCCAAATGACGGAAGGTCTGGCAACCTGTTTGGTAAGCCAGAGACAGAGAGCTTCTCCCTCGGCAAAATGGCATTTCTTTCCATCTCGTTAGTAGATTAGAAAGCTCCAGACTCCGTTTATTTCTCATCGATAGGGTTTTGTTGAAAGCATGTGGAATGAGCCAATGCAGAGCAACATTCTGGATTTCATCATATGTCAGCCTCAGGAATCATAGCTCTTCCTTCCAAAATACGGAAGGTACCCGACCATCTGACCTACTGTTTTGCCACTACAAAATGATGGTCACCAGCTTTGCAGCCTAAAATGTGACATTCCTTATCATATATTTTCTCCCTTCGTCCAGTTGGCTAATTCTATAATCTTTGATCTGTTATGGTAGTACTCCACAGCTGGTACTCTGTGCAGGATGAGATTCAACTACATAGGATAGAACCCCGCCCCCCGAAAAGAAAAAAAAAAGTGGTTTAAACACAGTAGAGGCCCAATTCTTTGTCATGCAAACAACAGCTAGCCTTGGTGGGCTACCTAGAAAAAGTATTAGCCAAAGCATAAGAGACTCTTAAAAACTGAGAACAAACTGAGGGTTGATGGGGGGTGGGAGGGAGCGGAGGGTGGGTGATGGGTATTGAGGAGGGCACCTTTTGGGATGAGCACTGGGTGTTGTATGGAAACCAATTTGACAATAAATTTCATATATTGAAAAAAAAAAAGAAAAAGTATTAGCTTTCTTTTCAACCATTATCAGTGCATGGCTTCTATCCTCAATGTTACCTCTTTATTCAAGATAGACTCTGGGTTTCCAGTTACAAGTCGATATGTCTGGAAAGAAAAAAGGGTTCCAAAAAAAAGGGCTTATGTGCAGCTGATCCAGAAACTTCAAAGTTCCTCCAAATACATACCCATAATGCCCACTACATTTCATAGTTCACGATAGTTACAAGAAAGTCTGCCAAAAGCAATCTTTTTACTCTGTGAACTGCTAACTAGAATACACTATGGTTCTTCCCAGGAAGAAAAAGAAATATTGGCCATTAGACAAAAAGAGACCCTTGTTTTGTGCCGCCCCTGCTTTTGCTTCCTGAAGGAGACTGAGATTCTTTTACATTTACAGAGAAATCACTTTGGGAGAATATGCAGTTGTGTTATGATTATGTTGAATCAGATTTTCCTGATGTAGTAAACCCTTTTGTACCTTTATATTAAAATAGTGTTTTGTCTTTGTTTCCTTCTATTTTCATTGAATTTTATTTCTATTAACATTTTTCAAAACTCTATTCCTTGGTATTATCGGAATATCCCACATCTCCTGCTGTCTTTAACAACTTATCTACAATAATTTTAATGGTTTTTAAATTCTTTAATTTTGAGGGTGATACTTAGCAAGAATGTCTGTCATATCCTTGATATTATTTTCATTCATGTCCTTTTTTCTTTTAATACAGTTTTCCTTCATATGTCATTTAAAAAAAACCAAAACTCTACTCTGAGATCTTTTCTTAGCTCTTTCTTTTTGTTGTTCGTTTGTTTCGTTCCTTGAGAGGCATCTGTTGTCTTGAAATATTTTTGAACACTTCACAATTTTTTCTAACATTCTTTTTTTTTTATACTATTTTTCTGTTTTTTTGGTTAGAAGTACCGTTCCCTCTGATCTCATTGGGGCTGTAAATCATTTTGTTTTATTTTATTTTTCTGCCTCTTTTTCTTTGGTCAATTTACTTGTTTTTTTATTTTTTTTACCTTTTTTGTTGTTTAATTAAAGTATAATTAACACAGTGTTATATATAATAATATATATTATATATACATATATAATATATATGTATATAAGTTTCAAGTGTACAATATAATGATCCAATAATTCTATACATTTCTCAGTAGTCATCAAGGTAAGTGCATTCTTTTCTTTTTTTAAGTGTTTATTTACTTATTTAGAACACGAGAATGCAAGCAGAGGAGGGCAGAGAGACGGGGTGGATAGAGAGAATCCCAATCAGGCTTCGCACTGTCAGCATGGAGCCCGATGCAGGGCTCGAACTCACGAGCCCGTGAGATCGTGACCTGACCTGAAATCCAGCGTCAGACACTTACTAGACTGAGCCACCCACGTGCCCCAAAATAAGTGCATTCTAATCCCCCTTATTTATTGCACCCATCTCCCCACCCACCTTCCTTTCAGCAATCACCAGTTTGTTCTCTGTGTTTAAGAGTCTATTTTTCGTTTGTTTGTTTCTCTTTTTCTCTTTGCCCATTTGTTTTGTTTCTTAAATTCCACATATGAGTGAAATCATATGGTATTTGTCTTCTTCTGAAGGACTGTTTTCACTATCCATGTTGTGGCAAATGGCAAGATTTCATTCTTTTTTTATGACTGAGTGATATTCCATTATGTCTAAATACACCACATACTCTATCCATTCATGTATGAATGGACACTTGGGTTGCTTCCATATCTTGGCTATTGTAAACAAGGCTGCAGTAATGTTTAACTCAAAGGCAAGGCTTTACTTAGTTTTTATTATTCCATAATTTATTGTGGCTCACAAGGTAACTATTTAAATTACAGAATCTTTTCCTTGTTATCTGTCAATAATTATCCTTCCAGAAAATTTCCTGTCTCGGAGCCCATATACATTTTATATTTTATACATTTTACATTTTATATCATCACAAATTCTTTGGGTATCAAATCAAGTCTCTCCATGGACAGTCTCTTCTTCATGCCTTTTATTCTCATTGCACTAATACAGAGTTTCAAAAGCGATAATGGTAATGATTCCAAATTCTGTAAAATGCTTTCCTAAACTACAGAATCATCACCATTATCGCTTTTGAAATTCTTTTAATCCGTAAAAGTAACCACATACACTTTAGTCATTATTCCATACTCCCCTACCATCAATTCCCTCTCAGCCACAGAAAACTACTAATTTAATTTCTTTGTCTAGAGAATTGCCTGTAATAGAGATTTCATATAAATGAAATCATATTATCTATATATCTATACATCTTTATATCTATTTATCTGTCTATCTTCTATCATCTGTATCTATCATGTATGTATGTATGTATGTATGTATGTATGTATCTATCTAATCTGGATTCTTCCATTTAGCAGATGGTTTCAAGATTTATACATGTTGTAGACTATATCAGCACTCCCTTCAGTTTATTGCTAAATAACATTTCATTGATTAGATATTCTACATTTTTTTTACCCATTTGTCAATTGATGAACATGTAGGTTTTTACCACTTTTCAGGTATTATGAATAATGCTGCTATGAATAATCATATATAGGATTGTGTGAATACATGTTTTCTTGGATATATACCAAGGAATGAAATTGCCATATGGTAAATCTATGCTTAACTTTTTGAGGACCGGCCACACGTATTTCCAAAATGGCTGCTCCATTTTACGTTCCCACCAGCAGTGCATGAGTGGTCTAATTTTCTCTAAATCCTTGTACACACATCCTACTATCTGCCATTTTCATTATAGTTATTCTAGAGATAGTTAAATGGTACATATCTCATTGTGGCTTTGATTTTCATTTTCTCGATGGCTCATGAGTTTAGACATGGCATGTGCTCCTTGGCCATTTGTGTGCCTTTTTTGGAAAACTGTCTTATCAGATTTTTTGCCTAGTTATTGTGTTTTTGTCTTTTTACTATTAAGTCTTTTATCAGATATATGATTTGCCAATATTTTCTCAAATTCAGTGGTTGTTGTCTTTTCATTACCTTGATGATAGGGTTCTTTCAAGCACAAGAGTTTTTAATTTTGTTGAAGTCCAACTTACCTCTTTTTTTTCTCAGAATACTTGTGATTTTAGTGAAATATTTAAGGGGCTATTGCTGAGTACAAGGACATGGAGATTTCTCTATGTATTTGTATAAGAATATTATAGCTTTGTATTTCACATTTATGTCTTTGAAGCATTTTGAACTAATTTTATATATGGTATGAGATAGGGGTCCAGATTCATGCTTTTGCATACATTCAGTTGTCTTGACATTACTGTTTGAAACTATTCCTTCATCGTTAAATAGAATCACCACCCTTGTCAAAAATAAATCGACTGTAAATGAGGGTTTATCCTTGTATTCTCAAATCTGTTCTGTTGATTTATATGTCTACTTTGATGTAAGTAGCACAGAGTCTTGACTACTCTAGCTTTGCAGTAGGTTTGGAAATTGGAAAATTTGCGTCCTCCAAATCTGTTCCTCTTTTGAAGATTGTTTGGTTATTCTGGGTTCCTTGAATATCCATATGAATTTTAGATCTAGCTCATCAATTTCTGAAAAAAAAAGTGTGCTGGGACTTTAATAGAGAATGTGTTGAATTTGTAAATCAATTTGGGGAATATTGATATCTTAACAATATTAGGTTTCCTGACTGATGATTTTGGAATTTCTTTCAATTTATGAGAAGTTTCTTGAATTTCTCTCAATGATGTGTTGTAGTACTTATGGTGTAACTTTTGTACTTCTTTTGTTAAACACTGCTAAAGTATTTTATTTACTTTTATGCTATTGTAAGTGGAATTTTCTTATTTTCAGTTTGTGTTGTTCACGGCAAATTCATTGAAATATAATGGTTTTTGTATATTAACCACGTATCTCACAACATTTCATGATTTAAGGGTTTTTTTTAAATAAATTACTTCTATTTTCTAAATATAAGCTCATGTCTTCTGAGAATAGTGATAGTTTTATGTCTTTCTTTCCAATGTAGAGGCCTTTTGTATTATTTTCTTTCTTATTGCTCTGGCTAGAAGCTGAAGTAAGTACAATGTTGAATAGAATTACTGCGGGAGGAAATCTTTGTCTTGTCCTATCTTGTGGAGAAAACATTTAGTCTTTCAAATTTGGGCATGTTATCCATTGGATTTTGATAGATGATTTTTACCAGATTGCGGGAGTTCCTTTCTATTCATAGTTGTTCATATTTTTTATCAAGAAAGGGATTTGAACTTGTCAAATGCTCTTCTGTATCTACTGAGATAATCATGAGTCACTTTGACACGTATTCTACTGATGTGATGTATTTCATTCATTAATTTTTGGATGATAAACCAAATTTGCATTCCAAGCATAGATTCCACTGGGTCATGGTGTATAATTATTTTATATATTGTGGGGCTTAGTAGGGTAGTATTTTGTTGAAGAGTTTTGTTCTATATTGATAAGAGACATTGGCCTTTAGATTTCTTCTGATTTTTTTTTTTCTGTTTTGGGTTTTTTATTTTTGTGTGGTTTTAGGTTCTCTCTTTCTTTCTATCAGGGTAACACAGACCCATATAATGAATTAGAAATTATACTCTCATTTTTGTTTGTAAAAATTTGCAAAGAATTGGTATTAGCTCTTCTTTAAATGTTTAGTAAAATTCGTCAGCGAAGACATCTGGGCCTGGGATTTTTGTGAGAATTTGGTTTTATGATCTGCCTACTTGACCATCTTGTAGATGGATACTAGAAATCTACTCTCACTTGGGTGAAAGACAATAAAGAATCAAAATTGTTACACTTTTTGTCTATTTATTCATGAGTGCACTTAAATCAGTTATTAACTGTGACTCCTCTGTAGGAAAACAGTTCTTTGAATTTTGTGCCAGTTTTTGTGTTTAATCTTAACTAATGGCTAAAGTTACGGAACTGAAACTAAAAAGTCTCTATGTGTGTGTCTGTAATTGATATGGTCTTGATTACCTAGTGAATAAAGACATTTTTTTCTATCTTCAGAAATATATGTAAATTAATTATAACATCCTTTGTATTCAAAACAGCTCTGTTCCAATTGTTTTATAGTGATCTGTAAGTCATAGTTAGATCTCCTATTCCCCAAACTCACCGAATACAAGGAAATAGAATTTCTAATATTTAAATACACAGGACTTTTGACCAAAAGTCCTTTTTACAGAAACTCTTGTGTCATTAACAACATGTTTGCATAATTGAAGTAAAGTTTATATAACTGAAGTAAATATCACATAGTTCTATACCTAGGAAGACTTGAAGATATTCTCAAATAAAAGAATCTTTTCTGCAGCAGGATGGAAAATAAAGGACTGCACTAAATATTTTGAACTACTGATGGGTAAAAGGATTGTGTTTTGGTACACATTTCTGATACCTGTGTTGACAATTTCAGACCATACCAGTGGAACACAGTAAATGTTGCTTTTACACTCTATTTTCAAGAGACAAGTAAGGAAATGCTGTCTTAGGTCTTCTTAATCTATCCCTACTCCTTGATGTAGTCGAGTACGCTTTTGCGAATGGAAATAAAACATTTTTAAGTGCTGTTTCATCCTCACACATCTCCCCCCCTCAATTCAGAAACCCATATAAATCCATTCAATTTTTGTAGCCCTACAATTATCTGCACAGAGTCAATAAGAAATCGGTTCTTTCTGTCAAGATATAATTAGATAAATCCATTGTGCAATCAAGGCCATAGCTGTGCTTCCACATTTGTGGATAATTCTTATTTAAGCAGGGGCATAAAGCTATTAAGAAGCAAAGGTTGACTTTCTATGTGTGACAGTGCTTAGAGAGCCCTGCTGGGAAAACAGGCGTGGGACCTGATTTCCAGGACTGCCATCTCACAGTAAAGTTCAAGGTCACCTCCTGTCAGGCCAGGAACCTCAGCAGATCTGGGGAGTCTCCAGAAGAAAAAAATTCACCCACCTGTATATGTATTGCAGATAAAATTTACTGAGGGGAGTGTTATAGTTTGATTTCTTTGTCACAGTATAGCAAACAATAGAGGCTTTTAAAGATCCAATCTGATATTTCTTATGAAAACTTCTGTGTATAATTTAATTCTAAGGCCTTACTAGTTACTCAGTAGTATTGTGTCAGTAATGATTTGAAAAGTAAACCAAGTAGGCATACCTGGTTATTCAAATTTTGCTGCATCCATGGAAATAATCAGACCACACCTAATGAAACTTGTCATTCTGCGATGATAATAATCTATGTGAACCAGTTATGATTGCAAAGGGAGAGATTATAGGGAAAATTTGTTAAAGATGTGGAAATGTAACAAGAAATATACTGAACGTCTTTTCACTGAAGTGCTGGGCATTGTATAGTGTTACACTATCTAATACGATAGACATGAAATTAAGTAAAATTAAAAATTCAGTTATTCAGTCACACTATCTTACTAGCCACGTATGGCTAATCGCCACTGTATTGGAGAGGCCAGATATAGAACATTCCCCTTATTACAGCAAGTTCTACTGGGCAGCATTGGTGCAGGAAATCCTTAGGGGATTTTCTGATTCAATAGGGATTTGTTCACTTTGATCGTGTTTCTATTATCATTCCATTTCCATTACTCAGATGTGTTATGAACGTGCACCCTGATGGCTGGTATGCCACCGAGCTAATGCCACTTTTGAGACATCTCTGAGCTAACCAGCGACCCTAATCCTGTGTTGTGCCTATTAACGATGCAAAACTGCTTTCAGTGCTAAACTTTGGTTTAGGTTAAGTTTTCTTGCATGTGTTCTTAACTCCTTCGAAAACATTCTAGGTGTCCTTCTTACCCCGCTGTTTGTACTAATTTCCACGCAATTTGTCCGGAGAGTCTTATCTGGCAATCCACCTTTGGTTGTCTCTGTTTCTATAACTCTTACATCCAATATTTTAATTTAGTTATCTTTCACTTCTTTGCATCTCCAGCGTGACAGTATATATTTCACGAGGATTGAAATTCTGTAGTGTTCAATCATTGCCTAATTCAGTATCTGGCATCTAGTAAGTGTGTGGAAATCATTCTAAACATAATTACAATTATACAATATAACTGTACAAATCTATCTGAGCAATTATAATGTTTAATTCATTTACTGAGTCTTCTATTTTTCCAGAAGGAAATGAGTTCCTCTGTGTCATCATCAATTTTGTTCCCAGTCCTGGTTCTGAATGTGCTGCAACATGCGTTCAGTGTGTATTTGGTGAATACATTAAGAATGGATGCATGGCGGGGCGCCTGGGTGGCTCAGTCGGTTAAGCGTCCGACTTCAGCTCAGGTCATGATCTCGTGGTCCGAGAGTTCGAGCCCCGCATCGGGCTCTGGGCTGATGGCTCGGAGCCTGGAGCCTGCTTGCGATTCTGTGTCTCCCTCTCTCTCTGCCCCTCCCCCATTCATGCTCTGTCTCTCTCTGTCTCAAAAATAAATAAAACGTTACAAAAAAAAAAAAAAAAAAAGAATGGATGCATGCCATTGGCAACACTGTTGTTCTAGCTTAACGGTTAAAATCCGGATAGATGGAATATAAATATTGACTCCATAATTTAGTAATTGTGTCAGTTTGGAGAAACCATTTCCTTCCTTTACAACTAAGTCATCAAAAAATGATATAAATTAGTAAATTACTACTACGAGGACAAAATAAGATGATGCATTAAATGCCTAAGGCAGTGCTTGGCGCTTAACTAGTGCTCATTAACTGCAAAAAAGAATTAGAGAAGTCAAATATCTTAAAAACAACATTAAAACTAAAGGAAAAGAAAACAATAGTTAACATTCAATAACAGGAAAAACGTTCTTAATCTATGAACAGAAAACAACACCTCTTGATTATTTATGAACTCCCTGCTAATAAATTTGTATGACACTTGACTAATTGATTCTTCCCTACACAGGTTAAATGTCTCATTAGTACAGAAAACAATCTCATTAAAATTAATAACGTATGAAGTTTTAAAAATATGTACCTCACTCTTAAATGGCAAGTCTTATTGAAAATCAGATTTTTTTTCTTTGTATTCAATGTATTATTCTCATCCTGAAATTATCAGATGAATAAGACTGAAAGTATCCTCAACAAGATTCACAAATGAGGATGTCTATTTGCTCTCCAAAGATTTTTTGTTTGTTTGTTTGTTTTAGAAGAAAAGGTGCATGTTTAAATTTCAATGAGGTGAGGAAAATCTATGGCAATTTGGAGAACATCAACTCAATATTTTTCATTAATGAATTGAAAATAGTTTAGAATGAGCCCAATTGACAAAGACACGCTTTACCAATTAGTAGATGCATTACAGGTAGAAACAATTATTCAGCACAGTTGGGAATGTGGCCTGAAGCAAATGTTAGGATCATAGTTTAATATAGACCAATATGTGGTATGTAGTTCGAACACTTACATAATTGACCTTGAGTATAACCATCCCTCCAAATCTAATCACATTTGAAAACTGTCCTAATGAATAGATGGGGGAATTAGAAAAATTAAAAGTGGAAATGCACAGCCTATTTTAAAAACAATTGTCTTCATTCTTTATTATCCTCAAATTGACGCTTTGTTAGTTTTGACTATTAGGACTGCTTTCGGCTCTTAATTCAGGAATGAGACATTTATTTTAAGTTTAGAAAGTCGGTGATTACAAGTAATGTTATGCAGGTAACTCTTCTAATGCTCACAATGCAAGATAAATTACACGTACTTGTAGGAGGCGTCGTGTTATAGACAGATACGAAATTTGGAAGTAGAAAGTCTGAAGCTTGAATTCCAGCTCCCAAACGTTCTAGGGGCTAGATCTTTGGTGAATCTACGAATATTTATGAATTTACCCTGGCTATTAATCTCGATTTCCTTGACATGAAATCGGCATGGTATTTTTAGTTTTGGTGAAAGATTCAAATACACGAACACATGAACAAATTCTAGTACCTAAAAATAATAGATATTTTCTTCTGTCACAAACACTAAATAATAAACAACCATTGTAGAGAATACAGTTAGATACGAGAGATCACACGGTATAAGTGTTAGACACATTGATGAGATCAATAAACGATTTAAGATGGTATCCAGCAAAACACAGACAAAATTATTTTTAAGAGTCTGAAAAGGGTGCTTGGGTGGCTCAGTTGGTTAAGTGACTCTTGGTTTAGGCTCACGTTTTGTGAGTTTGAGCCCCACATCGGGCTCTACACTGACCGTCTGGAGCCTATTTGGGGGGCTCTCTTTCTCTCTCTTTCTCTTCTGCCCCTCCCCTGCTTGTGCTCTCTCTCTCTCAAAATAAATAAATAAACTTAAAAAAAAAAAAAAGTCTGAAAAGTCTTATAACAGCATGAGGTTGGCTTTTTTCTTTTATCCACTTTGGTAATTCTGGATTTTTAAACATTTTTTAAGACTGTTTAGTACACTTCCCTTTATTATAAATAAGTATAGGTTAAAGTCCATCATTTTGATATTTATTTTCTATTTTCCCCATCTATTTCTTGTTTCTTTTGTCTTCCCTTCTGTCTTCTTTTGGGCTCACTATGTTTTTTTTTTTTTACGGTTACATATCATTCCCACTATTGACTTTTAAGATATTTTTCTTTGTTTTAAATCATTAGTCATTTCTCTAAACAAGTTTACAATATGCATCTTTGACTTACAATAGTATCATGCCAGACAGTAAACAGTTTCAGAAACAATACAACAAACATGCACGCTTTAAAGCTAAAAACACAGGGTGGCGGGGGTGGGGGGGCGAGTTAGAAATAAAAGTCTGGGAAAGATACACTATATGTATGCTTTTTATATTTACCCTGAAGCTCATGTCCACTAATTCCAATATGTGGGCTATCCACCCATCTGCCTCTGCTGCTTGTGATTCTCTTGATGAAGAGTCAAATTCTCTTGCTTATTTTTACATTTCATATTTTTTAAATTATATTTTGGGCATTGGTTATAAAGGCAGAGTAGAGTTTTAAGTATATATTATTTATCCCCTGTCAGAAGGCTGTAATAGGGATCAGAGGCAATCATTTCTCTCATTTAGCTAGGTCTGACTGTTGTACCTCAAGTGAGATTTAGTTTATCCCGACTTCAACTATTTTGAAGACGGGACTAGGACTTTGCCTCTGCTGAGTGCCAGCCATCCAGAGATTCCTTTTTGTGTTATAGCATGCCACCAATTTCCAATTAGTAGCTTACTTCTTGGTTTTACAACCCAGATTGAACTTTCTCTCTTCCTTATTGCCTTGTCCCCAGGCGTAAGCAGGACTCATCTGGAACAGGAGGGCATCATGTCTGTTCACATGGAGCTACCAATGTTTATGAAAAAATCAGTGGTTCCTTTTATGCCGCCTATGGGGCCATCATTCCCTCACCCATCAGTCCTCCAGCAATGACCTCCACCAAAGACGCTCTTCTACTAGGAAGAGCTCATTTTTCTGAGAATTTAGCCTACTTAGCTTTGTATTTTTAACCAACTGTTACATTACGGTGGATGTATCACTTTTTTTTTTTTCTTTCTAGGATACTTTCTGAGGGGCGGAGAGAGAGGAGAGAATCCCAAAAAGGCTCCACACCCAGAGCAGAGAGCACACGGGCTTGATCCCAGGAACCATGAGATCATGACCTGAGCTGAAATCAAGAGTTGGTTGCTTATCTGACGGAGCCACCGAGGTGCCCCTGGAAGTGTCATTCTTAAATTTTCTGAGTCTCAAACAGTATAGTCCTCCCATTTCACTTTTTAAAATATCTAAAATTTGAAAAAAGAAGCATAAATTTTATAATATTGAAATATTCTCATCTTATAAGAATACTTTTGGTAAAATTAGTGTCTTCCCATAGTTTAAAATTGTATTATTATAAAAGATCTCTAAGGAAATTCTGCAAATCTCAGTTTCCACCTCCTGGTCACCCCAGGTACTCAGTCCTCTTCCCCAGAAGGAACCACTTTCTGATTTTTCAGTTGATTTTATGAACCATGCTATTGTAGTCATGTCTAAGAAATCTTTACCTAAAGGAAGGTCAAACAAGTTCTCATATGTTTTATTTGAGTAAGTTTTAGTGCTTTTATTTTAATTTCAGGTCTGCAATCCTTTAGAGTTAATTTTGTGTATGGTGTGAGGTAAGGACCTAATTTGTTTGTTTGTTTGTTTGTTTTTGTATCCGGTTATCTCATTGTCCCCAAACCATTTGTTGTAAATATTAACCTTTCCCCTATTGAGCTGTCTTTACAATATTGCTTATGAATTATTTTTATAAATTGATATTATATTCTTTAACTTCCTAAACCAGCTTATTAGTTCCAATATTTTTTTAATTTGTGCAGAGTTACTACTGTTTTCTATATACAAGTTCACGTTTTCTGAAAATAGAATTTTTCTTTTTTTAAAGTTTATTTATTTATTTTGAGAGCGAGAAAGAGAGAGGGAGCAAGCAGAGGAGGGACAGAGAGAGAGGTAGAGAGAGAATCTCAAACAGGCTCTGCCCTGCCAGCACAGAGCTGTGAGTTCATGCTCTGAGCCAAAACCAAGAGTTGGACATTTAACCAACTGAGCCACCCAGGTGCCCCTAGAATTTTACTTTAACTTTTCTTTTTAATTGGTATACCTTTAAATCTGTGTTTTTAATTGTACTTCCGTACAATTTGAATAGGAATAATGACAAAAAATGTCATTTACCATGACTTTAATTTTAGAGGAAGATTATTATTTTGGCCATTTGCTATGATATTACCTGTGGGATTTTCTTTTGCTTGCTTGCTTTTTTTTTTTTTTTTTTTTTTTTTTTTTTTTTTTTTTTTTTGCAGGAGCTCTTTAATAGGTTAAGGATGTTCCCTTGCATTTCCAGCTTTTATGTGTTTTTATAAATGATAGGTATTGGCTTTTGTCAAATGATATTTCTGCATCTATCAAGATAATCATTTGGTTTGGGCCAGTATTTTACTAACATTGTGCATATGGTCTATCCTAAAGAGTATCCTATATGACCTTAAAAATAATATATTTTCAGTTTGGAGCTGTATATTTTATAAATATCGATAAGGCAAAGTTGGTTGGTAATGTTTTTCAACTCTAGTATCTTCACTGATTTTGCGCCTGCTTGTCATATCAATTACCATTAGCAGAGTGTTGAAGTCTCTAAGATCAATGGTGGACTTTTTTCTTTTTCTTTTACTTCTCTCAATTTTCACATCAGCTATTTGGGGATTCCACTGTTAGGTGCATAAGCATTTGTAATTTTTATATCTACTTGATATATTGAATCTTTTGACATCATGAAATCGTACTATTTGACTAGTGGCGTGTCTCATCTGAAAGTATATTTTGTCTGAAATAAATACACTTATTGTAGTCTCTAATCTTAATATGTGGTTACTATGGTGTTTTTTTTTTTTCCCTATCTCTTTACTTTTTACAGGTCTATGTCTTTGAATTTAAGTGTGTCTCTGATAGAGAAGCTAACTGTATCCTGCTTTTTAATTTAGCCTAATAAATTCCATCCTTCAAATGGAATTATTCCCTTCACATTTAATGGAATTACTGATATTGTTGTATTTAAATCTGCCATTTGATTTTTTGTTTTCTATATTTCTCATATGTTTTGTCTTGATTTTTTTAAGTGCTAGATTTTCATTAAAATATGTTTTTAGTGGGGCGCCTGGGTGGCTTAGTTGGTTAAGCGTCCGACTTCAGCCAGGTCACGATCTCCCGGTCCGTGAGTTCGAGCCCCGCGTCGGGCTCTGGGCTGATGGCTCAGAGCCTGGAGCCTGCTTCCCATTCTGTGTCTCCCTCTCTCTCTGCCCCGCCCCCGTTCATGCTCTCCCTCTGTCTCAAAAATAAATAAACGTTAAAAAAAAATTAAAAAAAATCTTTTTTAAAAAAATATGTTTTTAGTGTACTATTTAAATTCCTTTAACTCATCTCAATATACTTTGGGTTAATATTGACTTAATTCCAGCCAAATACCACGTATAGCAGCTCTGTTCCAATATGGCTTCATTCTCTACCCTTTTGTGCTTTATCATCTGTATTACTTCTCTCTTTGTCTCTCTTTCTCACATCTATGTTGTTTTATGCATTTTTTTTTATTTTTTAAAGAAATTAATAGAAGAAAAAATAACATTTATGAAGTCATCCACATAATTATTTCTACTGTTCTTTAGTTCTTTCCATGGATTTGAATTACTCTCAGGTATTATTTTGTTTAAAATTGAAGGACTTTAATTGCTTTTTGTATTTCTTTTTTTTTAATTATACTTTTTTAATTTTTTTTTTTTATTTTTGAGAGAGACAGAGACAGAATGTGAGGAGCAGAGAGAGAGGGAGACACAGAATCTCTAGGAGCAGAGAGAGAGGGAGACACAGAATCCGAAGTAGGCTCCAGGTTCCGAGCTGACAGCACAGAGCCTGATGCGGGGCTCAAACTCACGAGCTGTGAGATCATGACTGGAGCTGAAGTCGGACGCTCAACCAACTGAGCCACCCAGGAGCCCCAAGCTTTTTGTATTTCTTATAAGGAAGGTATCCTAATAATGAATTATTAGTTTTTGTCTATATGCACATGTCCTTTTTCACGTTGGCTTTTGAAAGGCATCTTCAATGAACATGGAATTCTTTGTAGATGGCTTCTTCTATTTGTTTTTCTTTTTTATTTTAGGGTTTTGGATGTGTTATTTTACTGCCTACTGGCATCCAATACTTCTGGTAAACAGTATGTAGGTAAATGTATTGTTCTCATGTACTGAGGTTTCTTTTATTTTTCCTATTTGTTCTTTTCTGTTTCCAAATTTTCTCTTTGGATTTCAGTAATTTGTATGTCTAAATGTTCATCTCTTAGTATTTATCTTATTTGAGGTGCTTTTTGTTTTTAGCTTCTTCAGTCTAAGAATTGGAAGGTTTTCATCAAATCTAAGCAGTTTTTTTACCATTTTTTTTTTCAAATACGTTTTAATTCCTTTCTCTCCTCTCCAATCAATACTTCTATTGCACGTATATGGGTTCCTTTGCCATTTTTCCATTGGTCTTTCATGTTCCGTTAATGTTTCTGCAATCTTTTTTTCTCTTCTCTGTTCTTCATATTGAATAAGTTTTATTGTATTATCTTTAAATCAGTATTGCCTTTTTTTTTTTGCCATTTCAAATCTTCTGGTAGAAAGTGCCTTTCTTAAATTTTAGTAATTTTATTTTAGTTTTCATGATTATCTTTTTTTAAGTTTATTTATTTAGTTTGAGAGAGAGAGAGAGAGAGAGAGAGAGGCAGGGAGGGACAGAGAGAGGGAGAGACAGAATCCCAAGCAGGCTTCACCCAGTCAATGCAGACCACAACATGGGGCTCGAACTCACAAACCATAAGATTCATGACCTGAGCCAAGATTAAGAGCTGGACGCTTAACTGACTGAGTCGCCAAGCACCCCAAGTTTTCATGGTTTTCCATTTTAGAAATTTTGTTTTGTACTTTTTACAACTTATAATGCTCTATGAATGTTTTTCTCTTATTTAAATTTTGGACTTAATTTTTCCTTACACCTTTAGTTAGAGTTTTCTTTAATCCTTTGAATATATTAATACTAACTATTTTGCAGGATATTTTTCTGCTAAATCCAAAATCTGGTCCATTTAGAGTGAGCTTACATTCACTTTTTATTTCCTGAGTATGGATCACTTTTTCCTACATATTTACAGATCTCCTATTTTTGGCCAGGAACTGGGACTTTTAGCATAGTTAGTCTAGCAATTTAGGTTCTACTTTTTCTTCTGCGGGTATACTTTTTTTTTTTTAATTTATTTTCCATATTGTGTCTGGACTAAAACTCTGGAATCTGTTTCCCTCATGCTGTGTAACTGCCATGTGCTTCTTTATGCTGTTGTTTGTTGCATTTTGTTCTGTCTTTCTCCCGCCTTTCTAGGGGGTTGTCCACATGTCTGTATGTCTTAGTGAATATCCAGTGATTAGAATGGAGTTTGCAAGGTGTCCACCCTCTCTCAGTTCTTTTTGATGTGAGTTGAGATGTCTATTAACATGCAGCCAATTCTCCAATATAGCTTGGCTCTAACTTTATGTCAGGTTTGATCGTCTCCTCTGTGCAAATGCATCCTTTACCAATTAGCCAGGTATGTGTGGAGAGTTTCTCTAATCCTTTGAAGATGTTCTCATTTGTAAGATCTCACCACTGAATTACTGGCTGTCTGCTACTTATCTCCACCAGGACCTCCATCTCAAGCTCACACTGTATTTCCCAGTTTCTTACTATATTTGGTTCTATTATTAATAATGCTGCTGGGGGTAATTTTTTTCCCTTTGTGGTAAGCCCACTCAGCTGCCTCTATCAACAAGGCTGCTGATTTTTATGGCTTTCTCCACTCTGGTAAAGACTATCATTTTCATCTATTTGGTCAGGGAGTGGGAAGACAGCAGGCTCACACAAGGAGGCTGAAGATACCTGAGGTTCTTAACCAAACTTGGGGACTTTTTCGTTAACAAATATGCCTGAATTCATTGTTGTCTAAAGTACTAAAATGTGTGTGTGTGTGTGTGTGTGTGTGTGTGTGTGTGTGTTTACAATTTTCCCAAATGTTATACTTTTGAGAAGAGAATGTTGACCTCTTTACTTCTCCTAAATGAATTCCCTTATTGTTTTTGCAAACATTTACTTATTGCATTTGTGTGTCAGACACCAGTACCACAGGGATTTGGGAGCCCATGAGTATCTCTTTCCCATGTTGCTATTTTCTTGAAGTCTCAGATACGTAGGATATAGTTGTGTAGTTGGAATAAGTAGTGTGACTTTTATATGACAATGGAAAGAAACATTTATTTCTTGATCTGAGTAACCTTTTGCTCTCTGGTAATATACTATACAATTTTACTTACGGTGAAAATATGTCAAATGTATAAAATAATCTATGAATAAATTTTCATTCTTTAATGGGTTTTAGAGATGATATTAATAACTTGATTATTAATTATTAATTACTAACTTTATAATTAATATTAATAATAGAATAATTAATTCCTCATCTGAATATTTTACAAATAAGTAAACTAAAACCTATAGTGATAGAACCAAATTTTCTGGTGCATACAGATAACTAAGTGAGCTGTCATAAGTTTCCATGATTCCTAAATTTCCTTTCAGTCTTTTTATTTGTCTAAAGTGAAAATATTTAATTTTCTTCTTAAAAATTTAAAATAAGGACAACAAATCAATTATTTAATAAAGAATGCCTGAATACTATAACTATTCACATGTTTCGAGAAATTCTACTAAATTCTGATTTGTAAGAAGTACAATAGTAAAATATTACTATATGCTAGAGAAAATGTCTTCCTTGTTTCTTTCTTCCTTATTTTTAAAAAATATTTTTTCCGGGTCAAATAATGTTAACATTGATTATTTATTTAAATAAAAAAATTGAATGAGGGGCACCTGGGTGGCTCAGTCAATTAAACATCCTACTCTTGATTTTGG
The DNA here is from genome assembly GCF_014898765.1 of Herpailurus yagouaroundi. Lineage (NCBI taxonomy): Eukaryota > Metazoa > Chordata > Mammalia > Carnivora > Felidae > Herpailurus > Herpailurus yagouaroundi. The sequence continues at coordinate 11,192,310 of NW_024412397.1, read as the reverse complement.
GCTCAGATCATGATCTCACGGTTCATGGGATTGAGCCCTGAATCTGGTCGTGTGCCAACAGCACAGAGCCTGCTGGGGATTCTTTCTCTCCCTCGCTCTCTGCCCCTCCCCTGCTCCCTCTCTTTCTCAAAATAAATAAATCAACAAGAAAATCTTTAAAAAAATTGAATGGATCAAAACAAAGCAATACTAGGTTCAAAGTTGGTATCTATAGCAAAGTAATACTTTTTGATGAGTATTTCTGAGTTTAAGTAAATATTTGTGTCTCTGTGTATAGCCATTTATCATTAAAATGTACTTTAATAATTTAAGAATTATTGCTAATAATGTTTATATTTTGTTGACCTTACATATAGGTATCTTTGATACATTTACAACACCTTAACAAATCAACAAACTTGCTCATATCCACAATGGGGAATGAAGATATTTAGTCAATTTGGGTTATGTAACTTCTGTGGATATACATGGCCAGATTCACTTCAAATTACATAGGCCCTGTCTGACTCCAGTGTGAATATTTTCAGAATTTCTTAAATGTCACCTTAAAAGCAAAATATCTGGTAACTGTCATGTGAATGGGGTCACCATGGAAACATTAACATTTATGTTGTTCAGTAGAAATGTCTAAATTGTGGCCTGGCAACTTGTGAAAAAGATTTCAGTGTGACAAAACATATGTTTCTTTATACGTGAGGAAATCTAGGTTTGTTTTGCTATAGTATAAGAAACAAATGATAAAATATACCATAAAGTACGGTAGGAACTACTTTGTATCAGAGTATTTTTGGATCTTATATCTAAATTGCGATTAAAATTCAAACTTCCCTAGCACTGTGATTGGTGGAGGGTTCTTCACTTATACTTTTACATAAATCCACACTTCAATGACTGTAAAAAGGGCATATAATTAGAAAAGCACACATCCAGCTTTCATTCTTAATTGAGATTTACACTAACTACCCAGACATTTTAATTACAGTGCCACCATTTACTTACTTGAATCAGTTAATTTTAACTATCAAGAATTTTAACCAATCAAAAACTATTTTATATAAGTCTTAAATTGTTAAGAATATCTCAGTTTTCTCAAAGGACCCCTCATCATTTTGTGTATATTATACAAAGTAGCATAACAATGAGGAACATACTGGAATGGTTTTATTCAACCTCCATGCTTTATAGAGGCTAAAAAAAATAAAACTATATTTCATTAATGCCCTTGCCGATAAGGTTTTGGATATGAATTATTGTCTACCAATTAGACTCATTTAGAGATTTAGAAGGCAGAAGAGGAACGATGATCATTCTCTGATTGTTCATAGTTGTCACTGTCTCCCAAATTCATGGATTTTCATCAGCAGTTTCTAATGTTCATTCTAGATAAGGTTCATATCCTGGTTTTTATGAAATAGTATCTATAGAGATAACATCTTCAAATAAGTCATGAAGCTAAGGATTGTAACTTTGAATGAACCTTCTCTAGTCTATCCGTGTTAGGAGGCTACATTGGCATAAGATCTGAGAAATAGCTTCCTGTAGTTCCGGGAATAATTCTAAGGTACATGGGCTAGAACATGATTTTCCAACTTTCAACAGTTTTATAAGCTCTATACCCTCTTTATTAAATTTATTTCTGATTGAGTCACTTATCAGATTTTTTACATCCTCTTCCAAATTCAGATTAACGCTATCTGTAAAATATTAATTTAACTATACCTTAATGAAAATGCAAAATATAAAAACAAAACTATCTTTAGAGTTGATAGTTTGACGATAATATTGGTATAAAAAATTAGTATGCTTCTATCTTGGAATATGTGTTTTTTTCTAAACTCTTTATGTAAAGATAAATTTCAGTGGCCTGTATTTCCTGGTAAAAATGTTTCATACTGCAGATATAGGCATTTTCACATGCTTACCACCAGGAAGAAATCTTTACAGTTGAAACACAGCAAGTGAGTAGCCTTTTGAATTGCACTTACAGTGTCTTCAGAGGAGAACATTATACAACAAACACATTTTAACTGTCCCTGCATTACTTATATCATGATGTTTAGGAAAATAAAAAATTCAACCTTTTAATTCTAAATGCCTGTCTACTCATCTATGATCGATCCTTTTTGTCACACAGCGACTGTATAAAAGAATATTCATTTGTAAATAAGTATGTAATATAAATAATATATTGATTTTGAAAATTATATTTAAGAAAGATGTAAGCTTTAATAGAAAAAAAAGTACAATAATTTTCCATCCTTTAGATGATCATCTCTACACCGTGGATGTAGAATTTTGTTTTCTAGAATTATCTTACATTCAGGTCTCCATACTTTCAAGGGCATCCATGTTTTCTTCTTTATTCATATATCAGGTGTTAAAGAAATGACTGTTTAAGTTACCTTGCTTCTCAACGCTATGCTTAACCAGGACTGCAATGATGATGTTCACAATTTTTCTATGATAGAATCTTTTATGTTTCTTGTTAATGTATCTTACTGCCCAGTAAAATGACTGCCATCCTTTGGATAACTTCTGAGGTTTCCTCCATTTCCTGCCTCAAACTATATACAATTAGAATTTTAGGTTTGAATTTCTTTACAGATTGTATCTGCTGCTTAATTTCTGCAGGCCTTCCCAAATAGCACACCGACAACAAATACTGGGATTTGTTCTTTAAGACCAAATGCACCATTTTAGTTTTCTACGTAGTGTATGTCAATAAAATTGAATAGAATTTTCTTGCAAAAAAAAAGGAAATAAAGAGTGGCACTGTGGATTAGAAGAGCATGGGTAGTGCATGGGATACATGATGGACTTTATCTTTTGAGCAGTAACATGAGTACATCTGGCATCTCTCATGTTCTAGCGTGAATTCATTTAATAATGCAGCTTCCTTTTAAAAAGTGAACTGACATATTGTGTTTCCTTAGAAATTTTGAACATTAGGGGCGCCTGGGTGGCGCAGTCGGTTAAGCGTCTGACTTCAGCTCAGGTCACGATCTCGCGGTCCGTGAGTTCGAGCCCCGCGTCAGGCTCTGAGCTGATGGCTCAGAGCCTGGAGCCTGTTTCCGATTCTGTGTCTCCCCCTCTCTCTGCCCCTCCCCTGTTCATGCTCTGTCTCTCTCTGTCCCAAAAATAAATAAACGTTAAAAAAATAAAAAAAAAAAAAGAAATTTTGAACATTAGACAAGTGGGTAACATATTTTGAAAAATTCTGGCGATGCTCTTAGGTTAGTCGTTTGCAACTACCTTCAGACTTAAGCAAAATACAATAAAGTTCCAGTATCTCACGAATATGGAGTCATAAATAGCATATATATTACTAATTATGTGAATTTTTTGTTTACCATTTGTAAAAATGGCTTATTTTTATCATTCATTATGAAATCAATATAGGCATGGATATATGGATGACTATATCTATATACTATATAATATTTATTTCCTATAAATAAATATGAGAGTAGCATTTTTATCTTATTTAGCATACTTTATGCAAAGTTCATTGTAGCATCATCCCATACATACATGATGTATAAATAAATAGTAGATGTTGGTACCTTCTGTGGACAAGACATTTTTCTAAATTCTGTGTATGTAATATGAGCAAAATAGGTAGTCCCTGGTCCCACATACACACACAAAAAAGTTGAATCGACTAAGGGTAGACTTTCTATTAAGATAGAAATCCTCTTTTTTTGTAATTTCCCCATAAATTGTAAAGTACAAAATTGTATTTGATACTGATGCTACTGAGAAAAAAATGGAGCAAAGTGGATCAAACAAACAAACAAACAAAAATTCAATATATTGGACAACAGGAAAGACAGAGTAATCCCTCAGAAAAGAAAACTAACATGGTGAGTCTACTATTATTTGACCCAACAGCCTTGACAGAGTTTCTAAACTAGGGAAAGAAAGTAACACGGACTGAGTTGGGGAGAACAGCCTGCTAGATTGAGAAGAAAAGTCAGCTAGCATTCATAAAACAAAATATTAGATAGGAGAAAACTGCCTGTCCTTTTGATCCGACAGCTATAGATCCTATAGGCAGAACTTTCCAGTGACCCACTCCTTGGGTTTGATTAGTTTGCTAGAGCAGCTCACAGAACTCAGAGAAACAGTTTACTCACCAGAGTACAAGTTTATTATGAAAGGATATAACTCAGTAACAGCCAGATGGAAGAGATATACAGGGCAAGGTGTGGTGGAAGGGTGTAAAGCTTTCATGCTTTCTCCCAACAAAATCGCCATACTTTCTACAACCTGGGAGTTCTCCAAATCCTGCGCCTTGGGGATTTTGGTGGAAGGTTCATGACATGGGAGGGGTTGATTAAATTATTGGCCAGTGGCAACTCATTCGACCAGCAGCCCTTCTCCCATCCCTGGAGGTAGGGGGGTGGGGCTATTAATTTCAACCCTCTAATTACATGGTTGGTTCCCCTGATGACCAGTCCTCAGATGGTCCAAAGCCATCTCATTAACTTAACAAAAAGATACGTTTGCTGCTCTCATCTCTTAGAAAATTTCTAGTGTTTTAGGAGCTCTGTGCCAGAAATGGGAAGGAGGACCAAATACATATTCCTTATTAGAAATTATACTATCACAAGAATGTTGTCTTAGTCCGTTTCAGTTGGCTATAAAAAAAAATACCACAAACTGGGGAGCTTATAAACAATATACATATATTTCTCACAGTGCTGGAGGCTGACAAATCCAAGAACAAGGTGCTGGGCAGATCAGGTGTCTGGTAAGAGCTCGCTTCCTAGTTCACAGACAGCAGTCACTTTGCTCTAACCTCACATGATGGAAGAGTCCAGGGATCTCTCTGGGGTCTCTTTTATAGTCCCATTCATTAAGGTTCCATTCTCATGACTGAATGAACTCCCAAAGCCCCACCTCCAAATACCATCACTACGAAGATTAGGTTTCAACAATGAATTTTTGAGGGCACACAAATATTCAGTCTGTAGCATAGGTCTACAAATAGTCATTCATGTATAGACAACTGATTTTTGAAACATAATTGAAGGTAATTTAGTGAAGAAAGAACAGTCTTTCCAACAAGAATTGCCAGAACGAAGATATATTCATATACAAAAAATAAACTTGTATCCAAACTTGTGCCATACGCAAAAATTAACTAAAAATGAATTCTAGGCCTAAACTGAAACAAGGCAAAACAAAATAAAACAAAACTTTCAGAAGTAGGCATAAGAGATAATTTTTGTGACCTTGGGTTAGACAAATAATTTTTGCATACAACTAAAGCATAATCCGGGGCACCTGGGTGGCTCAGTCACTCAAGCGTCTGACTTCGGCCCAGGTCATGATTTCATAGTTTGTGAGTTTGAGCCCTGCGTCAGGCTCTGCTGACAGCTCGGAGCCTGGATCCTGCTTCTGAATCTGTGTCTCCCTCTCTCTCTGCCCCTGCCAGCTCATGCTCTCACTGTGTCTCTGTCAAGAATAAGTAAACTTTAAAAAAATTTACAGAAAAACGCGTAATCCATAGAATTATAATCTGGAAGTCATGAAAGTAAAAACTGACAATAATGATAACAATGACTTCTGTTCTTTCAAAGACACTCTTAGGAAAATAAAAAGACAAAGCACAGACTGGAATATATATTTTAAAATTCATATCTGATAAAGGGCTTATATTCAGAATATGTAAAGAACCTCAACAGTCAATAATAAAACAAGCCCATATAGAATGGGCAAACTGTTTGAACAAGTAATTCACTAAAGAGGATATGCAAGTGACAAGTATGTGGAAAGATAGGCAACATTTTTAGTCGTGAGGACACACACATAACAATCACAAGGAGAAACCAGTATTTGCTTATTAGAATGGCTAACGTTACATTATAAAATTTGTTGAGATAGTGGACCCTATGAAACTCTCAGGCATCTCTAGGGGAAAAGTGAAATGATACAACCACCGTGGAAAACAGGTTGTCAGCCTCTTAAAAAGGTAAACACACACTTACCATGTTTAGTAGACATCCCATTCCTAGGCATTTATCTATGGAAAAAAAAATACAGGAATGCTTATAGGAGCTATAAATTGTTATAAACAAACTCAAATGCAGATGCAAATATTCGTTAACAGGTAAATGGATGACAACTGCCGTCTCCCCATAAAATGGAATGTTATGCAGCAATACTAGTCAATGTGCACAAAAATATAGACAAAGGTCAAAATAAGTACATACAGGGAGAGAAGCTAGACAAAAAGCATACACAGTGTCTATAATTCAATTCTAGGAACTACTAGAAACTTCTGTGCAATCTATACTGATGGAAAGCAGCTCGGTGGTTGCCTTGTTGGGAGTCCACAATGAGCAGAAGGAAAGGATAAATAGGTTCCAGGAAGCTTTGGGAGATGATAGAAAAGTTTTGCTTCCTTTTTTGTAATAACGGATTCTGGGTGAGTGTGTGTGTGTGTGTGTGTGTGTGTGTGTGTGTGTGTAGGCAGGCACTTTATTAAGGTAGTCCCATTTAACACCTGAGCCCCCCCCAAGAAATCTTTAAGTGGCATCATGACACTCTATTTAATGACAAAGAAACAAACTCAGAAAGGTCATAGTTGCAAGGTGTTGAACTCAATTTTACACTTCAAAATCAGTAGTTTTACACTTTAAATATTTGCAGTTCATGTCATGTTGATTGTGCCTCAATAAAAGTTGAAAATGATATGTGAACAAAACTAGATGTTCCACATGATCAGAGGACAAGAAAGATATTAGTTGAAAGGCTAAGGCAGATTTAGGCTTAGACATAAACGTGAATATACAATAGACAAGCAAAGTGGGTCAAACATAACATGCAGAAAAGGCAAAGAAAGTTGTCTGAGAGTCCGGTGGTGAGGACTGGTTTGTTGTTTTTGACTGTGTGTTTCTGATTAGCCAGTATTCCTTTTTAATTTTTTTTTAAAGTTTATTTGAGAGAGAGGGAGGGAGGGAAGGAGGGAGGGAGAGAGAGCAAGCGCAGGAGGGGGTAGAGAGAGAGGGAGAGAGAATCCTAAGCAGTCTTCGCACTGTCAGCCCAGAGCCCACTAAGGGCCTCCAGCTCACGAACCCATGAGGTCATGTGACCTGAGCCAAAATCAAGTCCTGCGCTCAACCCACTCAGCCACCCAGGCGCCCTGTCATTATTCTTTTGATTGGTCCGTGCCTATGCAGTTACATATGCTTAATACTTTCTCTATCAGTCCCACTTCAGGAATTACTTGAAAGGCTTACACCAAGAATGTATGTAGGATTTCAGGAACCAAAACAAATTCATTTAATTAATCAAGTGTTTATGGGATATCCATATGGCTAAGGCACATGTGACCTAAAAACTTGGCAAAGTGTGGCCCACAGGCTTTCTTTCATCAGATCACTTGGAGGTTACTATAGAACAGCATGGAATATAAGATATGAGCCTCTAGACAAAGGGCTGGAGGAGCATGTTCTTAAGTTACTTAAAAACTTAAGAATTTTTGGATGTCTAATCTTTCCACCACTGTAATTAATCAGGTTTGGAGAAACCTGTGCATCCCTACACGGCAGAATTGGAGAATTTAAGACTTGCATCACATTCTTGCATACCCCTTTGGAGAGTGACTATGCCTTAGGAGATACATTGCTATGATAGCAAAACACATTTTGGGCTAAAAATCCTTTGTTTTCTTTTTTTTAATTTTTTTTTAAAGTTTTTTTATTTATTTTTGGGACAGAGAGAGACAGAGCATGAACGGGCGAGGGGCAGAGAGAGAGGGAGACACAGAATCGGAAACAGGCTCCAGGCTCCGAGCCATCAGCTCAGAGCCTGACGCGGGGCTCGAACTCACGGACCGCGAGATCGTGACCTGGCTGAAGTCGGACGCTTAACCAACTGCGCCACCCAGGCGCCCCAAAAATCCTTTGTTTTCAAGTGCATTGACGATATGCCTCAAGCTGTTCTGTAATTGCATTATTTCAGGATTGTTTTTCACTGATGTGACCGAATCTTTCCAAAGTAATGCTTAATAGAAAGTTGAAAAGTGTGGTACCTGTGTAATAGATAGGTTACAAGTAATTACCAGAATGAGTCACCATTCCTGATGGTGAGGGGCATTGATTTTTAGTCCTTTAAGGATGTATTTTGTTCCTTTTAGTATCTGAAAAACTTAAATAAAGAAATGATGGCATTTAATCATAGACCTTTGAGGCAATGACATGGGATAAATGAGTTCCGCATATTTCTTTCAAAATATATTTGAAAAACATGGGGCTGGAGACAAACCCATGACAGCTTTTAAACTATACCAAACAGGGAATACTATTTTAGGGTATACATTCTTTATATAATTGTTAAACTGTAGATAGATGTGTAGATAGGTCAGTGTTAAAAATAAGAGCGAGTTACACACACAGCCATTTTAACCTGTTAACTAATGTTTCATTAAATTTTGCAACTACTTTCAAATGAATGATAAAGCCAAGAAACCCATTCCACAGAATCAAAATAGGCTACTTTCACTGCCTGGCCTCTAGTTTCGTTCCTTAAATTATGTCTCCTTCTGGTGTAAATAGTCATTATGATGACAATATGTCTAGACAAAGACACAGACACAGGTGATGAGCATGTTCTCTAGTTGATGGAAAATTATGATTGAATAGACTTACTATGTTTTCCAATTAGTATATTTAAGGTTGCATTTAACATTTTATATAAACAACTTGAAATAGTTTTCTTTTTTCTTTTACACTTTACTCAAAGGAGCAGTGTGTGTGTGTGTGTGTGTGTGTGTGTGTGTGTGTGTGTGCACTGTTGACATAGATATTTATCAATTAGGTAATCAGTGAATGCTAAAGTGCTTATCCTTTATACACTCCTTAGTAGCATCTCTTTGAAGACAGGTCTTCATTTGATTAACAAATGTGTATCACACAGCCCTAGATGCCAGGCATTATGTTAGCCACTGGAATATTGACAAATATATTGACAAATAAAGACAATGTCTCCTTCCCAAAGTCACTCACTGGAAGTGTTCTGTGGCGATTAAAAAAAAAAAAAAAGAAAGAAAGGGGCACCTGGGTGGCTCAGTGGATTAAGTGACCGACTCTTGATTTCCGTTCAGGTCGTGATCTCACGGTTCCTGGGATTGAGCCCCACATGGGGCTCTGCGCTCACAGCGTGGAACCCCCCTTGGGATTAATTTTCTCACCCCCTCTTCTACTTCTTCCCTGCTCATGCTCTCTCTCTCAAAATAAATAAATAAACATAAAAAAGAAAAGACAAGAAAGAACATCATTTTAAAATAAGTCTTTCCGGGGCGCCTGGGTGGCGCAGTCGGTTAAGGGTCCGACTTCAGCCAGGTCACGATCTCGCGGTCCGTGAGTTCGAGCCCCGCGTCGGGCTCTGGGCTGATGGCTCGGAGCCTGGAGCCTGTTTCCGATTCTGTGTCTCCCTCTCTCTCTGCCCCTCCCCCGTTCATGCTCTGTCTCTCTCTGTCCCAAAAATAAATAAACGTTGAAAAAAAATTTTTTTTAAATAAAAAAAAAATAAAATAAGTCTTTCCTAATTCACTTGAGGGTCAGTGTTGGTGATTCCATGGAAGAAATGGGGGCAAGAATAGTACATACCCATCGTCATCCATGCAATCACTAGTCATGATACATTCCTCTCCTTGATCGTACTCATAAGTGCTTTACTGTTTCCTGCCTCTAGGAACTTGTGAAACTTTCTGTCTTCAATTTCCTTTTTTTGAGGAATAGGGTTAGTAAAACAACCCATATAAAAGGTGGTTGCAAAGATTAAATAAGATAATTGATGCAAAGCACTTAGAATCATGCCTGGTGCATGTATCAGTAAATGTCAGATCTTTTTATGTTATTGAATATTAAGCAAAATATCATTTTTCAATGTTGATAATTCCACTGGAGATGAAAACAATATCGGATACTGAATACTATTTTTTATATTTATAAACAAAACCCAAATAAATATGGTAAATATCCAAAGGCCTCATTACAGACTTGCCTATTTGATAGCATTTTTATTCCTCTGATGATTGGAACTGCACATCATAAAATTTGCTTTTCAATTGTGCAATAATTTTCAATGCCACCACACTTTCTTCTCCTATGTCTTACTGTTTCTCTTTCTGCCAGTTCTGTTTTCCCAACTGAATTTCAGTTACTTCAAGGCAGCGAATGGTCTTATCCTTTTTTTTCTCCTAATAGAAATAGATCTAGGAACTAATGAAACATTTCTAGGTTTTATTTCAAATAATTTTAACTGTAAAGATTGCTTGAAAGGAACTATATATCAAGAAAAAAAACATTGGCATTTATAGGAGTTATTTATCTTCGATTCAATATGAAAAACAATTGAAATAATGTTGATTGTATGAGTTAATGCCATTTTATTTTCACAATGCCCTTAAGACAGCTACTCTTTCCTAAATTTTACATACAAGGAGCTTGAGGTTCATGGAGGTGAAGCACAATGTAGCACAGCAGCATAAGAACACAGGATCAAAAAAGATTTGTGTCACTTCAGAGCTTAAAATGTTAATTAAAAATACCTCAAAGAATGTATCACCGATTTTATTAATTTCCACGTCTCCATTTCCTTAAGCCTTCCTTTTTTTTTTAATTTGAAGACATATTCTGGATATAAACACTGAGAATCATATTCAAATTGTATAGAAAGAAACAATGGGACATTTATACTGTTTCTGTTTTTTTAATGAAATAGCCTTCCTTCCACTCCTGCTTGAGAAAAATGTCTATGTTAAGTACCTTTATGATTTTATCAGGAAAAGACTGATCCAAACAAACAAGCAAATAAATGTTTCTGAAGTTTTAACTGCCACATGGAGAAACCTTGTTTATAGAATGATTCCATGCTCTGAGAAAGACAAACACCTAGATGAAAGGAGAAATTTGACTACATGTTTTTTCTTTCTCTTTTTAACCCCTGGTTGAGACAAACAGACAAATACCTTATACAGCATTTAATATATATTCATACCTAGACCATTGTAAAAAATATTTTAGTAAGTTATTTTTGTATACATTAAGACCCTTGACTAAAAACCTTCTGTAGGCTTAGAGATAGAAATATTTGTTACTTATAATTACATCCCCAGTGACTGGCCTTATTTCTGACAGGAATCAATGCTTGGTAAATGAATGAATGAATGCAAATATATTAAGCTATTAGTAGGCATGCTTAATTATTATTATAACATTAGTAGAATTATCGTTCAGAAGAGATTTCTCTTAAGATTTCCTTTCTAAAAATAAGTACTATATGCCATATTTAGCATCATATATGCCTTGTAAATTAGGGTGACTGTGTTTTAGTTTAAAATTGCATCTATGTGTCAAGAATATGAGACATATATATTATCCATTATATATTCTACATTTTAAACATCTACTTCAAAAAATCATATAGACTGAGGGAAAAAAAGGGGAAATGTGGAGGGATAAAGTAACGGAAAATTACTGGTCAAATGTGGTCTCTTAAGAATACATTAGAGAACACTATTAATTATTGTTATGACTTTTTAGAATAAACAGATTACGAAGAGAAACTTAAAACAGCTTTTTAACAGTTACGTTTTAAGAACTGTATTCTATTGGTTTATGTTATTTAATTTTGCTTATGCTGAAAAATAATTTTAACCTATAAATTGAAAATAATAGCCCTCGTCACCCAATTGAATTGAGAAAATTGTAGTGATAAAATAGGTCACTGACATTTTCAGTAAACATAATTATATGAGTAATTGAAAAATGCTCTATTTTGAAAGATGAAATTTTAATGTTAGAATATATAGCATGGTTGGAGGTTACAACATGTTTTAGAATATAAATGTGTTTTATAAAAATTAACATAGCATGCAGCTTTATTATCACCTTTATTCATTAATTTAAAGCTTGCTTTATGCCTGGTTATATCACCTCATTTGCATTTGCATTTAAATGCATCATATATATATATATATATATATATGTATATATATATTTCTAGGAGAAAAAGATAGGCTTAATTATATTTATGTGACCCTAATATAAGTATATTACACAAACATTTTTTATTAAACCTTTTTTTCCTCCAAAGATATTTTTATAGAATGTGTGTATATATATATATATATATAATATATTATATACATACATAATACATATATATTATTTTATTCTGTATGTTCAGAAAATAACAGTGATCCTTTTCACTCAACTTTCTTATTAAAATATAAGTGACGTAATTAAAATGTAGTCATCATTTGGGGCGCCTGGGTGGCTCAGTCGGTTAGGCGGCCGACTTCGGCTCAGGTCATGATCTCGGGGTCCGTGAGTTCGAGCCCCGTGTCGGCTCTGTGCTGACAGCTCAGAGCCTGGAGCCTGTTTCAGATTCTGTGTCTCCCTCTCTCTGACCCTCCCCCGTTCATGCTCTGTCTCTCTCTGTCTCAAAAATAAATAAACGTTAAAAAAAAAATGTAGCCATCATTTAAATAAGAAAGATAACATGGCACTGTGCTTATAAAACAGGTTCTGAAGACAGTTTCTCCAGATTCAAATTCTATCTCCTCCTAGTGATCATTGACCTGATGTAGAGTAATTTTCATAAGAATCATCTTAATGTGTAAAGTGGCAGTAACAATATCCCTTGGAAAATATTGGTTGGAGTAAACGAGATGAAGAATACAAGATCAAAGCAATAGTTTTCATTGCTGATATATACTTATAAAAATTGGAGATACATTCTTCCTTTTTTGGGGGGGCGGGGAGAGGTGGATTTCAAATGCTGTGACAGGACTTTTGTTGCTGGGGAGGTGAAGTAGATTCACTTCTCCTATTCCTTCCACTAAGTAAACTTACAACATTGGCCATTAAAAATAAAATAAATATAAGAAAATGCTAGGGGCATCTGGGTGGCTCAGTCGGTTAAGTGTCCAACTTCAGCTCAGGTCATGATCTCGTGGTCTGTAAGTTCGAGCCCCATGTCAGGCTCTGTGCTGACAGCTGAGAGCCTGGAGCCTGCTTCGGATTATGTGTCTCCCTCTCTCTCTGACCCTTCCCAGTTCTCTGTCTCTCTCTCAAAAAAAAAAAAAAAATTAAATTTAAAAATTAAAAAAAAAAGGAAAATGCTGCATTGTAGAATGAAGACAGACCGTATCCTTTGTGAATACATGTAAAAATCATTAGCAACATATTAACAAAGAAAATTCGGTAATATATAAAAATAATTATACTCCATAACCAAGTAGGGTTTATTCCAGATGTGCAATGCTGGGTCAATATTTTAAAACCAATCAATTTAATCCAAAAGAAGAATCAGGTGATCTGATTTATCAATGTAGAAAAAAAGCACTTGACAAAATTCAACACTCAATGTGGGAAAAAATATTTGCAAACCACATAGATGACAAAATACTAATATCTGGAATATTGTTAACCCTCAACAATAAAAGTGCAGTTAGAAAATAATGATTGTACCTAAAGAGACATTTTAACAAATATGTACACATGATTAAAAACACATACAAGCATAATTTACGACTAGGAGAATACAATTAAAACCTCGATGACATATACTACATGCTCATCAGAATGGCTGAAATTATAAATAAATAAATAAATAAATAAATAAATAAATAAATAAAGTGACAACATCAATCTGTCCAGACACTTGAAGGGAATCTGCAAAGGAGAGAGGTATCTGTTAAATAAGGAAGTAAATCAGAAGCGTGTGGAGGTATTGAGCCAAGTGAGTAAGTTGTATCAAAGAAGGAGATCAATGGACTATGCTGATGAGACGAATCAATCAAGATGAAGACTGAAATGAAGGGTTGGGTTTGATGACATTGAACTTAATGCTGACATCTTCAAAGCAGTTGTGGTAGAATAGTGGGTATGGCAGATATACCAGCAACAGAAGGACAGAGCCAGTAGGAGATAGAGAGTAAGGAACTAACTGCAAGGTATCTGCGTATGCAATTGGAGGGGCTCGCTAGGCAAATGTGAAGTCCATAGGGCCGGCTGTGAAGACAAGCAGGCTGGAGCCTCCTTGCAGGAGCTGAAGCTGGAGTCCACGGGCAGAATTTCTTCTTTTCCTGGGAAGTCTCAGTTCTCGTCTTAAGGCCTTTCAACCAATTAAATGAGGCCCATCCTGGTAACCTAGGATAATCTCCTTTACCTACAGTCAACACGAATCACATCTACAAAATACCTTCACAGCAGCATCTAAATTAGTGTTTACCTGAATAATTAGAGACTATATCCTAGTGAAGTTGACACTTAAAACTCGGCCATTAGAAGGGATCTGAAATGCACATAGAACAAAATGGAAGGGGAGTTGAAGCTATCAAATAAATCAATTCAACAGCTCTTACAACAAAGAGGAAACGTGTCCGTAGCAGCGTATTTTAATGCTGCTGGAAATGATCCATTGGAGACAAAGATGAGAATATAAGTTTAAGAAGGTAGGACTGGTAGAGCAATATTCTTAGATACTTAACCAGAGATTGAAACCTGAGCATAAATTTAAGTGTTGGCCTTAGACAGCAGAAGGAAAGTGTACTTCTCCTTACAGCAGTGGACGCAGTCTTTGGGTTAAGATGTTTGTGGTCATTCAGTAGCAAAGGTGGTGGAAATACGTGTAAGTTCTCCTGTTTTCAGGAAACCAGTAAATAAGAACATCAGTGGAAAATGAGTGTGGAAGAGTCTCTGACCCTAAAGTTGTGAGTAGAGATGAGGCATGAAATAGCCAGCTGGAGGGTTGGGGATATTAAAGGACTGAGGAAGTGAAGCAAAAGACATCCACTTAGGGCTCAGGGTGATGATTTTCCGGTGAGGCTGGTCATTGTGGTTCTGTAGTTTTCTCTAGACCTGCCTAGCCGCATGCTTCATGCTGATCAGGCAGACAGTTCAATTTAAGTTGCTATCTAGCAACTGGAGAAGGAGAGAGCGGAGAGTGGAGAGCAAAGCTGTGGTGGCAAGCAGTGGAATTGAAGCTGCTAAACAGGAAAGTAAGAACATACGTGGAAAGAGGGAGAATGGAAACACTGCGATACAAAGGGAGACTTGGGTTTTTAGAGAACAGATACTAGAGACACTAGATGGAAATAGGAGTTAGTACATCCAAGTGTGAGATACCTGAGGATGAATTGATGGAGAGATTGCTGTTACTAGAAATCACCTGGTCTAGGAGTTACCCTGGGAGTAAGGCATGAACACACGGCAGATTCCAGGACCATTTGAGAAGCAGGAATGAAAGAACCAGGGATAGACGTGATATGTCCATTGACATCATGAATGAATGAAGACAGAAGGTGATCAACAAATAACTCTTGATTTAGTGAAAGAATAAATGCATGAATGGATCTGAAAAAAGTATGAAGTCTAGCCACTCAATTAATTGCTTGTGGCAAACAATCAATTATAAAAAGAAAATTAACGACCAACTTCAAAGATTGGGAAATCTTTCACAGAGAATACATAAGGTCATAGTTCCGTAAGAAGGAAGAGTTTAAGTAGGACAAGAGGTCAAGAAAATCCCATTCGAGAGCATGTTCACAGAGAACAGCAGTCAGCTTGGCAACTTGGAGTGTGGAAGGAAGCTCTGTTTGCCGAGGTAAAGTAAGCAGGGAGCAAAGTAAAGATGTCTAATCTCTCTTTGGTTATTTCCTCAGGTTTATAATTTGCTGCATACAGATCCTGTACCGATTTTGTTAGATCTATATCTAAGAATTTAATTGCTTTTTCGATGCTGTTGTAAAAACTTTTTGTGTTGATTTGGTGTAGCTTTGATTTTCTATGCTTGCCTCCAAACTTGCTTCTGAAATTGACATTTTGTTCTCTTGATTGGACCCAAAGCACATTCATTCATAACAAGGCAAAAATGAGTAATGTTTTCAGTGAAATTAAGTCAGATTGACCAGTAAGAATTTCCATTTGTTCTAGGGATTACTGAAGGACTGGCAATATAGGGGGATTAATAATACTGAATGTGTACTTAATATTTAATGCGAAAAAAAGGTCAGATTTAAATAGACTCTCAGATACGTATCTAATAGTCCCATATGCCTTCTACCTACATTGCTATTGACAAGTTCTTTCTTCAACTTCCATAAGCATTTTCAAATCAGTAATAATATTGTGAGTTAGGAAACATAACAATATGTAAAAAGTTAAAACCAAATTGTCTCAGATATTTTCATCTATTGCTTTCATTTTTAAAAGACACATAGTTTTGAGCAAAGTGCCACCAACCATTACAAAAAAAAATTCTTCTCTGAAATTGTTTGATTTAAGGTTTCAATTATTATCTTTGTAGAAAACCTATGCAGTGACCGCATGTAGAAAAATTTAAGTATGTAATGAAATAGAGAAGCATTTACGTTTTACTTCATTAAAATTCCAAAGGAGGGACGCCTGGGTGGCTCAGTCAGTTGAGGGTCCAACTTCGGCTCAGGTCATGATCTCACTGTCTGTGAGTTCGAGCCCCGCATCGGGCTCTGTGCTGACAGCTCAGAGCCCGGAGCCTGCTTCAGATTCTGTGTCTCCTTCTATCTCTGTCCTTCCCCTGCTTGTGCTCTCTCTCTCTGTCTCTCAAAAATAAATAAATGTAAAATTTTTTTTTAATTCCAAAGGAAAATTTAAAATACATTTTTTAATAAAAACGTAAATCTGGTGATTTTCCTCTTTTAATTTAGGCCCGAGTAACAAACAAGATGAGTTTAGTCTGCGGGTAACCTTAAAGAATAACTTTTATCCAAAATTAAACTTGAAGGAAAGCTTTGAGTTTATTTGACAGTCATTCATGATCTTATTTTCCTACTGTTTTTCCAGTTATATGTGTTTCATTTAGTTCTTTCCCCTCAATTCTCAGTCATTTCTGATTCATCCTTGGCTGGTATTACAAATAAAATTTACCTAGTTAAATACACAGACATACAGAGCAGAATTTGATGTGATATTTCACAAGTAGCCGAACCAAAAGATAATAAAAGAGACTCATTTTAAAATAAAATTATAACTTAGAAACTTTCAGAAAGCATCTTTATCTAATTCTCATTCAACGATCCAAATCTTTAAGTTCTCATCGACACAGAAGTATATTTAAACATACTGTTAGCTCAATCAACAAGTATAAGGCTGGTTGGTTCCTGTAATGTAGGAAGAGTTGATGTACCAGTTTATGAGTAATTTAATCTTGAAAACTCTTTTAAAATTCAATGGTAAAGAATGCTATCTATTCAAAAGAAATATTGCTGCAATTTAAAAAGTTTGCAGTAAAATAGGAAATAATGCAAGTAAGGAAAAGTTTCTTATCCTAATTGAACATGCTTAAATCCCAATGGTAAACACTGGAAACATTCAACAGAAGTAATACTATCCAAAAACCCTGCATAGAAATACACAGTAAGGCAAACAAGAAAAAGGTCCTTACGCTATTTGTTTAAAAGCGTTTTATAATATACACCATGTCTACATTTTATGGAGGACAAACAGAATACTTTTTAGAAAGCAATTAGCCAATACTGTGAACAATGTGTATGTAAAATAATTATTAGAATCTATTTTTGTAATGCTAGAAAGCATTTTGGGTTTTCATTTGTTATATAGTTTGGTCATCTCATAAGGACACATTTACTCACTTGTGTAAATTAAACTTAGAATTGTCTGGCTTGTGTGTGTGTGTGTGTGTGTGTGTTGGTGATATTTGCATGGAAACTTATTCATTCTTGTTAAAAAGGCATTTGAAAGAAAACCATCATGCATGGAACATTGACTAAGTCCCAGGAACTATGATAGATGTCTTTTAAAACTGAATATAATATTCTCCTCTCTATTTTGCTCCTCAAAACTATGTTTGTAGCCAACCACTTTGTTGAAGGGATTATAACACAGGGACACTCAGAATCTGCAGTTAAGTATAAAATGAGGCAAAAATTCTCTGAAGAACAATTTTGTTTTATATATTTTATATATACCTAGCAAGTCAACAACAACAAAATCAGCCTAATGAAACAACATTGGATCAATGTGAAAATTTAGATCTACGAATCTCTCTTCTAGAGAAACATACAAAAATTCAAGGCCACATATATGGATGAGACAAATGCACTGGGATCATTTTATGTATCTATCAAATTGATTCATCTTTAGTTAGTAAAGCCTGAAAAACAGGCCATTTCCTCGCTCTAGTTTTTGGTCGAACGTTGTTTCTTACCTACTGTATGTTAGGGGCAGAAGGGTTATCTTCTTATTTACTTATTGACTTCAAGTGCCTGAGAAGTGTGTGGCGCACAGTAGGCCCTTAACAGATCATTGCTAAGCTGAATGAATGAACTATGTAGACGTGTTTATTCAATACTAGGTGAGGAAGACAAGAGCATGTTACAAAGTAACATTTGCTTCCAAAGTCACTTGGATTTTACATGCACATTATGTATTACATGTGTTTTAAACACATGTTCATTTAACAGAAAACCATGGAAGAATATTTACCAAAGCATAAACAGGAATTATTACCCCTTGGTAAATAGATGATTGCTTGTGGCTTTAGACAATTTTTTTCTGCCACTGTTCTGTTTCTTTTGTAACGAACATACATAAACATGCATTATATTTTCATTTGATCCAATTGATTTTAAGAAAATGTAGTATGTTTCAGAATTGCAAGGCTTTTATATGTCAACGTTTAAAATTTAGCTAACAACTTAATGACTAGCAAGTTAAGGGAAACTTCCATAATTCTGGGTTGAAATGATTTACTTGTTAGTGGAAAGACAAAATTCAAATAAAACTTTTTTTTTCCCCAAAACTCAGTTCTTTCCTCCATTCCATGCTTCTGAAATGTTAGGGGGGAGGGGGGAAGGGATATATATATATATATATTTTTTTTTTCAGGAAAAAGTTACTAGTGCAAAATTCCTTTATATATGATACTTTTTAGCACCCCAGAGATGTAAATAATGAATTTCCAGGTGGATAGCAGCTACCATTTGTTGAAAAATTCATCTTTCTTTTTCTCTGACAGTAGTTCATACATAATAATTCCTGTTTTAGAGAAAATGAGAAAATGTAAGTTCACAGATGCCAAATCATTTGGCCCATGGAGGTCAGTGGCCAGTTGTGTGAAATGAAGTTGGCAAGGTAGATTGAAGCTTAAATTGTGAAGTACTTTTTTTTTTTTTTTTGATGTCATGCTATCGGTTTAGAATTTAGCCTGCTGACCACGTACAGTCAATAGAATTTTGGTTCTGTTGTATTTTGTTTTGTTTTTAAGAAGAGAAGCACCATCTGATAAAGTGAGGAGAAAAGAGTATACATGTTTTATATATCTCTTTTAAATACAATTGCCTTTTATGAGATATATTGCGTAGAGACGTCTAGCCATAATTTCTCTTCATTGATTTTTCTTGTTTCCCATGTAAACACATGTATATCAGTATATAAAAGAGAAATATTCAGCTTCAAGTATACATTGAGAGTCATAGCCAGGCAAGGCTCCTATTCTATAGCATATACAAGCGACTGTGTTACTGAATGATGTCAGCAACCATAATTTCTAAAATCTTTTACCACAAATTTGGAAATTATATATGTATATTACATATACATATATATTTGCACGAAGGCTGCCTGATTTATAATGTTTGTAATATTGATATTCTTAAGCGTTAGAGATTTTTGCAAACATGGAGAGCAACTTAGGAATCTTACCCATGAGACTGGATTACTTTTTAATGAATGCAGATTATAAATTGGGAAGAAAGCATAAAAACACAATACGATGTTCTCTGCATTTTTAATCCATATCCAGTAGAAAAAATATTGCGTTGGACATAATAATCACTACCATTTATTGAGGGATTAGTGTGTACCAGGTGGTAAACACTTTCTTCATGCATTTTAGTTTTTAGGGCTATTTTAGATTCAGAGCAAAATGGAGCATAAAATACAGAGAGTTCCCATAGACCCCCTGCCCTTGCACATGCAAGGTCTCCCCCACTATCAACATCTCCCACCTAAGTGATACATTTGTTACAATCAATGAGCCTACATTGACGCATCATTATCACCAGAGTTTACATCAGGATTCGCTCTTGTTGTTGTACAGTCTATGGGTTTGGACACACGTATAATGACATGTATCCACCACTATGATTTCATACAGAGTAGTTTTACTGCCCTGAAACTCCTCGGTGCTCTTATTCATTCCTCCCTCTCACCTAACCCCGGGCATCCACTTTTCCCTTTATACAGTTTTACATTATGTCATCGGTGAGAAAAAAAATGACATATGCTTTGAAGGATATACTGTAATTAATGTCATTATTACAAAAACTGGTGGTTCAGTAGCACCTGTTGATAAAACATGGGACATAAATTCTTACGTCTCATGATTATCCTTTCTCACTGGACTGAACTCAGCCTTCCCAGGCTCCTTCCAGTTTTGGTGAGAATTGGTATCTGTATATCCAGCTGGGCTCTGGAACCTACAGGAAGTTTTGAACCTAAGGAAGCAGCTACAGTAAGGGAAGGGACGTTGTAGAATGAAGAAAGCTGATTTGTCATGCACATTCTCTATGCATTTATCTATTTTTCTGTCAATTTCTGCGATTTTCTTTAATTTTTAACGATTGCTACTCTTATTGATGAATGGAAGTTTTGATATGTTAGAGAAGTTAGTCTTTAATTTATAATTTCCTAAGTTTACATTGTGTTGGGACCTGAATAAGATATTTTACTATATAATTTTTTAATGTTTATATGATAAGAGGTATTAATCTTTTCACTTATAGAATCTACATTTTGTTTGCAGTGTGAGGCCAGTCTTAATACACGTTCAATTGGCTTTGTTATATTCTGATACTTTGATAGTTTCCCTTTCAAAATGCTATTTTTATCTGTGATTTAATTTTGTGTACACTTATTTTTTTAGATGATTGCGCTGTGGTACCCCAACAAATATCTCCGAGTACAGATTTACCTAAATTCTATTTTTTAACGTTTATTTATTTTTAAGAGAGAGAGAGAGCACAAAAGAGCGTGAGCAGGAGAGGGGCAGAGGGAGAGGGAGACACGGAATCTGAAGCAGGCTCCAGGCTCTAAGCTGTCAGCACAGAGCCCGATAGAGGTTCGAACTCTGGAAACGGGAGATCACGACCTGACCCGAAGTCAGGCGAAGACGGTTAACCCACCAAGCCATCCAGGCAACCCAGATTTACCTAAATATTAAAGGTTTTGCTTCAGTGGCATCCCACATGAATTTTCCTTACCATTTTGCCTGATACTGAACGACTCCGCTTTGTGTTTCACTTGGACACAAGAATGGATGTTTTTTGGCATTTCTATTTAGATGTAAATGTCGAAATTATTTAATATATTAAAAACTAGAGCCCTATTAGTACTCCAACCATAGTTGTATTATACCCTATTAATTTATGAAATCTTTACATCAAGAACATAGAGTATATCTCCATTCATACAACATGTATTTAGCTTTTTGTAGAAAAACCTGACCAGAATGGACAGAGACCTGTTTATGGTTATTTTTTACCCAACTCATGTCAATATTCATGCATTTCACGACAGTTATATTTTTAAGTGTATTGTCCTTACCCCACTGGGGGTATCATTTAACATATATTATACATACCAGATTACTTCTTTTAAAAAAATGAATGCCATCTGGTCCCATTGATTTTGTATAAGATTGTGGACCTATTTTCTATGGAATTAATTGACAAATATATTTTCCTGTTCACACTGCACATAGTACACTTTTCCTTAATTTCATCTAATTTATCAACAAGTCTTGTTTTTACCTTCAAAAATATATCACAAATCTCTCTGTGACATCACTGTGGTAAAAGAACCATTATATCTCCTCTGGTCATCTGTGAGAGCCATCTGCTGTCCCTTGCCGTTTGCCAGTGGCCCACAACTTTACTGAGCAGCACATCAAGCCAGCTCCTTCAGGCTAAGGAGAACCCACTGTTAATTTTTCAGAATTTGTGCAAGCTGGTTGCCACTATTAAAAATGAACTGTTATTAGATTACGATACAATAAATGACTTTAACACAAAGACAATGAATGCTCTAATCGTTTCTAATTTTGCCTACGCTTTACTGTCATTTATGGTCTTGAAGTTATTTACCTCTATTAAATCTATATGGTGGAGACTTTTATTACTCATGCCTATGTAGAGGAGGGGGAGGGGAAGGGGGGGAGAGGGAAGGGAAGGGAAGGGAAGGGAAGGGGGCCAGAAAGAGTGGAGGAGGCAGGAAGGAGAGGGAGAAAGAGAGAAGGGGGTGGAGGGAGAGAAAGAACTAGCCATCCTGGGGACAGATTTGGTGAACAGGAGCCCTTTGATAGAGTTTTGGTCAATGCCAGGAGAGGACTAATTTGGGGGCCTGCCCCAGGTTGGGCAGCAGACCTGAGGGGCTGTACAGGCTGCCTTGTTCATCAGTGACACGGCATATGTGAGGGCGGGGATGTCCACCGGCTTCAAGATTTCACCCTGATATGCTTAGCGACCTAACCAGACATTCTGTTGCTGGGAGTGCTCATGGTGCTGGTCACCCAGTTTCTCCACAATGACATCAGAGTGGTGAGGGACAGCTGTCTTCAGGTACAGTTCACCGTTGTGAACTGCTTCAATGAACTCGCATGATGTTGGGAAAAAAAAATCACTGTCATAATGGTCATAATATCTATAACCTAATCATGGCCGCTCATTACACTGATTCAACAGACACGTGGATTCAATTCTGACTCTTACGGCTCCTCCGTCTCTGATGTAGGGAATTCTCCATTTCTATTTCTCAGAAATAGCTGTCCCATGTGTTGTTGCTTATTGGTGAAAGCCTATGGTTACATTAATGAAACCAGAGCCCTTGAAACTGAGGGGACTTGACCGTGTCACGGACCTGAGTAAGTAAACCAGAACCTGTGCGGGTCATGCCTCAAAATTAAGCAATTCAAATCTAAGGACAACCCGTTGCAAACCCCCGGCCAGGCTTTCTCAAATAATGCAACTGCTTCGTCATAGCCGAAAAGTTACCTTGCTTTGTTTCTGCTGTTTCACATCAAACGGCTATCCCTGGCTCCTGTAGATGGACCACTCACTCCCAAACACTTCCAGATTGGTGCTGTCCAACTGGAAATGCGTTTTGCTCAAATAAACTCTTAAAAATGTAATATGCTTCAGTGTATCTTTCCCCACTGGTAATTGGATACTAGAATAATGTCCAAAATTCATCAGCCATTTTTCTAGTATGGGTGACTCATGGCGGGTGAGCACTGATTATCCATCAAATTATTTCCACGTTCTTGAATCTAAAACCCTTAATTGGATGGCTGTGTATAATTTTCTATGTTGCATTATCTTGTTCGTGTTTTGTCCTCTTAATCTAAATATTCAGGTAATTTCTGTCGGGCAACTTTGGTTTCAAGGAATTTAAACATTTTTATCTCCCATTTGTTGAATTCCATTTGTAAGAAATTCTAGTCTTTTATTTTGATTCTACTTTTGCCTGTAACAAATATGTTTCGTTTTCTTCATATAATTTTAATTCTGCTTTTTTTCCAAACAGAATTGCTCATCATTTATCTTATGTTTTCAAGAGTGCCTTGTTTTATTGTTCTGCAATCATTTTAGTGTTGATTTTATTTTTATTCCACATTCCTCTCCTCACTTATGGCAACTCACTTTTTATCTCCGTCTGTTGTCTTATCTGTAATCTGTTGAAATTTTATTCTTTTTCTTCGGCTTTTGATTAAAAAAGAAACATGTTTTATAACACTTTTTATTTTATTCTCATTCACTTCTCTATTGGCATAGTGATTCAGGGATGCCTGTTCTTTGCCTTGCTTTTGTCCTTTATTCTCTGTACAAATGATTCTGTTGCATTTTTTTAAATTTATTGCTTTTTATTTAACATTGTTACTTTCAGAATGGGACATCTTTCCCCTGTGAATACAACTTCCTAAAGTGATACGATGGTAGTCATTTTGACAACTAAGGGTAGTAGACTGCTTGGATTTTGTTATCTTGTCTCTAAATGCACTCTTAACATGCTTCTGTGAAGGTATCTTTTAACTGGGTCGCAAGAAGTTTCCCTAGATCCTATTGCTGAACTGTTTCTCATAGTTTTGGTAGGCGATGATTCGCCATTTTGTTCTCCTGGGCTTTCCAGAAGTCTGTCTTGATTCCTGTTGAATCTAAGTAATTTCATTTTATTTTACTGGAAGCACTGGATTTCAATATAGAAAGCCATCGGGAGCATTGCAGCTCAGTCACAATCAGTGTTTGTCTAGGAGGCAAACTACTTAACCAGTTAGGGACTCAGTTCGTGCCATTCAAAGTTGGGGAAATAAATGTGTTGAAGATGGAGACGTGTGATAAGATTATAATAATGTTTTGTAGGGTGAGAACTATAAAAATCCAAGTGTACAAATGTAATGCATAGTAAGATAACCAACAATGTGTGGGTGACTCACTGAGAGGGTCCCAGTGCAAGACACTGTGGCAAACAGACGAGGCATGCCTGTGCACACAACCGAAATCCAGGGGGGCCCTGGTGTGAAAGGGGTGTGCTGCCCAGAGACTGCCTTCCAGAATTCAAGATATAAGCATGCATCCCCTGGCCAGGTAAATCTCTGCTGCAGACAGCTCACACCAAAGCCCCTCTTTAGACATCAAAGGGAGCCACATCGTGCACTCAGCATCCACTGAGTCATCTGTGGGTGATACAGAGGTCCCTACCTCTATGGGAAACGTCCTAAAAGCAATCCCTCTGCAGGGCTCATGGCAGGTTTTCTCTATTACGACCACTCCTTCTGACAAACCCTGCTCTCCTCACTCCATTAGAGGTGTTTCTAATTTTTTTGTAATGTTTATTTATTTTTGACAGAGAGAGAGAGAGAGAGAGAGAGAGAGAGACAGAGTATCAGTGGGGGAGGGGCAGAGAGAGAGGGAGACACAGAATCCAAAGCAGGTTCCAGGCTCTGAGCTGTCAGCACAGAGCCCGACGCGGGGCTCCAAACCACAGAGAGATCATGACCTGGACGGAAGTCGGACCCTCAACCGACTGAGCCACCCAGGCGCCCCAATTAGAGGTTTTTCTGTTATTGTTTTTATCCTAGAAGCACTTACTACCCAACTTCCTTCCTACAAAGCTTATCTCAGATTATGTGACTTGAGAAACCAACCTAAAACCATCTGATATAGATGTAAAAACATCCTGATATTCAAGGATATAGGGGTAGAGAAAGGGGAAAGCTGTGTGTGCGCTGGGAATAAAGCTGGTATTTGCTCATAGGGCCTTGTTCAGATACCCAGTAGGATGGCTATTGTCAAATCTTGTCACAGATACATCCAGAATGAAATACATCACAACCAAACTGGAAATTTGGACTTGAACAATTCTGCTATTTTTTTTTCTCTTTTTAGGGGTAGGGTCAGAGGCACAAAAGAAAATATAGTAGAACCTGGGTTTGTGAGCATAATTTGTTCTGGAAACATGCCTTAATCCAAAGCACCCATATATCAAAGCCAATTTCAAGAACCATTGGCTCGGTTGTGATCACGGGATATTCCATGTCATGTATGACTCATATTGCAAGACACTGGTCACTTATCAAGTTAAAATTGGTTAAAAATGCTTGCTTGTCTTACAGGACACTCAGAAAACAAGTCACTCGCAATCCAAGGTTTTACTGACCATCATGATTCTTTCCTCATGAAACACTATTATATGTTGCCATAGAATTACCATTATCCATTTTGATTCTGTTTTGTGTTATTTATTTTACTAATACAATAGGCAGGCAAGACCCATGATGCAACACAATAAATTAAAATTACCAATAAGTTACATAGACCTATTTATACTCTGCCAATCCGGCAACCAGTTTCCCTAAATTCATCCCTCATGTAATTAATTAATGTGCCAAATGTGTGTATGTTTTACTAGACAAAATATTACTTTTACTTATTTTTAACTTAACTTAATTTTTTTTTAATTTTTAACGTTTATTTATTATTGAGAGACAGAGAGAGAGCATGAGCAGGGGAGGGGCAGAGAGAGAGGGAGACACAGAATCTGAAGCAGGCTCAGGCTCTGAGCTGTCAGCATAGAGCCCAACGCGGGGCTCGAACTCACAGGCTGTGAGACCATGACCTGAGTCGAAGTCGGACACTCAATCGACTGAGCCACCCAGGTGCCCCACTAACGTAATTTTTTTAAAAGTTATATTCAACATAGTCTTTTGTGGTATGTATGTTTTTCTAGGTATTATGTTACTGAGCTCCATTCATATCATAGAATGGATCTGTATTATGTTCATTGGGTGAATATAGGATATTTGATTAAGTATGTTCTGTTCAATGAATATTTAACTTGTTTCCAATTTTCTTCCCTTATTATCAACAGTCCTACTGTGGGCTTAAAAAAATATATTTCTCCTAGTGGCACCTGGATGGTTCAGTTGGTTAAGTGACCGACTTCGGCTCAGGTTATGGTCTCACGGTTCATTGGGCTCTATGCTGACAGCTGAAAGCCCGAAGCCTGCTTCAAACTCCGTGTCCCTCTCTCTCTGCCCTGTCCCGCTCATGCTCTGTCTCTCTCTCTCTGTCTCAAAAATGAATCACCTAAAAAAAGAAAAACAAATAAAAATTAAAAAATAAAATATATCTCTCCTCTTGTATGAAAACAAGAGTATTTCCTATGTATATTCTTTGGTTAGCTATGCTCACTTTACAAGATAACATTTTTTCCAAAGATATCATACCAGTTTACGTTCTGTTAAGTGCTTGGCACACCTCCTTTGAAACACTTAGCATTATCATGGGGCGCCTGGGTGGCTCAGTCAGTTGAGCGTCGGACTTCAGCTCAGGTCATGATCTCACACTCCGGGAGTTCGAGCCCCGCGTCCGGCTCTGTGCAGACGGTTCGGATCCTGGAGCCTGCTTCCGATTCTGTGTCTCCCTCTCTCTCTGCCCCTCCCTTGCTCATGCTCTCTCTCACTCTCAAAAATGAATAAATGTTAAAAAAAACTTACAATTATCAAATTAGCATTATCAAATGCATGGTTTTTGATAATGCAAATTATATATGATCGTATCTTAGTATCTCAATATTATTTTGATTTATATTTCCCTCATTATAAATCCCTTTTTATGTATGTGTGCTTATGTAGATAGATGATAGATTAGATAGATAGATAGATAGATAGATAAAACTTATGTGTATTCAATATATAAATATGCCAAATACATATATATGTATATGATGAAGTCATTTGGAAAAGCAACGTTTCATGCAGGTACTCATGCCTGCGCACACACACACACACACACACACACACACGTGCTCATTATGCACCAACCCATTATTGAGGACTGTTTAACTTCCCAGACCTTGGAGACAGATATACGTTTCAAAGAGTCCATTTCTGGGGCGCCTGGGTGGCGCAGTCGGTTAAGCATCCGACTTCAGCCAGGTCACGATCTCGCGGTCCGTGGGTTCGAGCCCCGCGTCAGGCTCTGGGCTGATGGCTCAGAGCCTGGAGCCTGTTTCCGATTCTGTGTCTCCCTCTCTCTCTGCCCCTCGCCCGTTCATGCTCTGTCTCTCTCTGTCCCAAAAATAAATAAACGTTGAAAAAAAATTTTTTAAAAGAGTCCATTTCTAATTCTATTATTATAAGCATGGCTTCCTCACCTGTAAAATAAGGATAGTAATAATTACCTACATTATATGGTTTATGCAAGAATCAAATGATATACAACTAGACGATAATTCATATACTAGGTAGAAGTAGTGAAATAATCCATAAAATATTGCCATCAATGTTAAGACTACCCTTTTATCTTTATATTACATGTCATATTATAGTGTATGTCTTCTATTTAATTTTTTATCCATCTTCTTGATATACTTTTTAAATTTTTTTTTACATTTATTTATTTTTGATAGACAGACAGAGACAGAGCACAAGTGGGGGAGGGGCAGAGAGAAAAGGAGACACAGAATCCAAAGTAGGCTCCAGGCTCCAAGCTGTCAGCATAGAGCCGGACACGGCTCAAACACACAAACCGCGAGATCATGACATGAGCCGAAGTTGGACGCTTAACTGACTGAGCCACCAGGTGCCCCTTGATATGTTTGTTAATAATTTGATGGTTTCCACATTCAAAATTAAATATTTTAATTACTTACTATTGAAATTTACTCCAATGTAGTTTTTTTTTTTAATTCAATATTTGCATGTAGATTTGAGGTACCATTGCTACATTTTACAAAAATACACACAAACTACAACAGAATGGTTAGTTCCATTTGGCATGAATCACTGGGTTTTTTTCTAAATCTAATTTTGGAAAGATTCAATTGTGGGATATAGGAGGGGAATGAAAATGGCAGATATTTGTTTTTTGTATTTAGGAAACCCATATTCCCTAAGATGCAGGGGAGAATTGAGTCCATTATTTTGCAGCATTATTGAAAATCACTCTATTTCCCCTCTGGGCTGGTGGAGCAGAGACGAATTTGAAGCCATCTACTGTATGGCATTACTGATGTAATGCATTCCATTGTAAACTTTCAGTCTAAAAAACTCTTACGTTTTTTAGGTTCTAACTTACGGCTGGGATCTAAACCCTTAGATTGGTCCAGGGATTTGATGTATCTAGATAGACTGTTAATGTTTTCCTTTTATTTTTCTTTAAATTTTTTTAACGTTTTATTTATTTTTGAGACAGAGAGAGACAGAGCATGAACGGGGGAGGGGCAGAGAGAGAGGGAGACACAGAATTGGAATCAGGCTCCAGGCTCTGAGCAATCAGCCCAGAGCCCGACGTGGGGCTCAAACTCACGGACCGCGAGATCGTGACCTGAGCTGAAGTCGGACGCTTAACTGACTGAGCCACCTAGGCGCTCCTTATGTTTTCCTTTTAAAAGCTGAGTCAGTTCAATATTCCTTAGATAAAACAAATATCAAAGGATTGACATGCCCTGGCATTCTAGGATCTCTGCTCGTCTCGGTGATATATAGGCGCCTTATAGTTTTAAAGAAAATGAAAAAAATTAACATGCCAACAAATGAGAGGCAATTTTAGAAACTATTAAACTTGCTAATTTTCTATTATTTACCCTTAAAACCTCAGTTTCTTCAATTTTAAATGTGTACCTATATGTACTTACAGAGAGTACTTATGGAGATTAAATGGATGAAAACTATGCAGGTTAATAATAATACATACAATAAATATTAGTTGTTTTGCTAATCACTAAATCCTCACAAGGAATATATAAAGTATTACTGGATAAGAAATAGTATACATCTTCCAGTTTCTTATAATAATCCCCAAATCCTAAATTATTCTGGGTAAAAATATGTTCAATCATAGTCCTGTCAATATGCACATTGTCCTTTTATTTTAGCATTTAAATTGTAAATCCAAGGTAGAAATAGGCAGAGTGACAAAGACAAAAGAGGAAGAGTCAGTGAATGAATCCAGAGAGAACATTATGCCATTCCTTGCGTATCCCTCATATACTGATGCCATGGTCAAGGATGAAAAGGTGAAGAAAAGAGGAGATAAATAATATCATTAACCCCAGGATCTATTCCTGGCCCCTCAAGACCTTGTTTGTCCTGTGAGGTTAATGTAGTCTGCAAGGGACTCTGCTTTTTGTGAACCCAAGGACCATCTTTGTCTGCCGTTGTGTTCCCATTGCCTCATTCAGTTCCTGGCAGCGGGCAGGTGCACAGTTTCTTGAATGAGTGAATAATAATTAAATGGAAGAGTGAGTGAGCCAGTAAGCGACTAAGTGGATAAATGAAAAGACATGTATCAGAAGAAGCTCTTATTGACTTTGTAATGTGAGCAGTCTCTGAACCACGGTCCAGACGGAATGCAACTAGGACAACAAGAAAAAACAAGCAGAGGTCTCCTTGACCACAAAGGCTGTGTGCAGTGTACCTGTTTCTTTGAATAGGAGTAAACTCACCTCCAAGAGAAAAATGCGGAGGTAGCCAGTGGTACTTTGGTGTAAGCTCATTTAGCAGTGCTTTTCTTCAGAGACCATTTCCAGTCCTCTACTAAAACTACCAGATAAATTACTGTTTGAAAAATGAAAGCAATATATCTTAGATATGGGAGAAACACATTTTATTTTACCTTTACATTTACTTTATTTTATTTTATTATTTTATTTTATTTATTTTGGGGGGTGAGTTGAGCAACACATTTGAAAATCGCAAGTGCAACTCTTTCAAAGAACTCTTGTCTATTTATGCCCTCTATGACTGTGTTTAAATCTTGCATACCATTTCCACTCATAATCGTATTTACTGGTTCTACATGATAAGGGAAAATAGTAGACAAATATCCTGGGTATATATTAAGACAGACTGCACATAAAGGAAAAACATAAAGGTATTTTTTTGTCTTTGGCCTCAATTACAAAATATTCTCTGTACTATAGCTGAAATGTACATCATCAATCATTCCCAGGCTTTCCCCTCCTTGATCAATAAAATACTTGACACAACTGATAAACATTTCTTAAACACTCTTTCTTCCATATGCAGAATCATGTCTGCATCATTCAAATTGCTGATAATTATTTAGTTAATTATCTTTAAGTTTTTGTGCCTCAGGACCTTTGCTCATACTATCATTTTCTCTTAGAATACTCTTCTTCCATGTCTACAGTCACACTCTAACTCTTCATGCCCACCTCCACTTAAAGCACATAGAAAGTAAGAGCTCTGTATTTGAACTTGTACTGTATGTTATTTTCGTGTCATAGGGCATTTTTAAGCTATTCTGCCTTTATATTATTTATTTTTTGCTTTTTCTACTATATATAATTTTAAGAGGCATATGGTCAGCTTGGATAAAAGGACAAAGACCAGGTGAATATGAAACATTATATCAATCACAAACCTGGGTAATGATTAGCTACTTCACAAAACAGAACTTTGGCAAGAGGTATTCCAATATAGTAAAACATGAAGAAAAACTGACTTAATATCCTGTAAGACAGTGTTAAAGCGAGAGGCAAGCAGAATCCATACACTTAGACTGGTCATGAGTGTCAGCCACCCATTAAAAAAATTCAAAATATTAGTGAATGCACTATGTCGTTAAAACAGTCAGCATTCATGAATCAACTGAAAGAAACTCGAGATTTCTAAAAGATGCAATTAATACCCCTTAAATATATTTTCTGTTCTACTAAATTTACATTGTTATTTCCCTTGGTCTAGGATATATTCAGGAAAAAAAAAAGGATCTGTATGTATTCTTATCTTTATGTTCCTCCTAGACCATCGGTGGTGTTTGGTAGGAAAAGGAACCCTTACATGCTATTCAGGAGCAAAACATTTTTATTTTAATAACTCTCAGTATAAAAACTATCAAAGGGGTCAGCAGAAAACCCCTCCGTGGCAATTAGCAAGACCCATTTGAATAGGATGCTTCCGGGAAGCACCTTTTGGTATCACTCCCCACCTCCAGGTCTCTGTTAGATGAATTATTGTGTTGGCATTTGTCTAATGGAGCATGAACACAACATTTCACAAAGCAATCAAGATACAACTAGAACAAGCTGGTTTGGAATAAAATTGTAAAATTAGGTTGCAATTGAAACTAAAGCACTGCTATTTATTCTACGTAGCGGTTTGATGAACTAATGATGTGAATCCAGCTCAGCAGTCGGACAATTTTGGAAAGTAACAGAAGCAAACATTCTATTATTGAGTGGAAATTACAGACGCAATATGCGAGGTCAACAGCATCGCAACCAAAAATGTGTTCGAAAGCTTTAGCTACATCCCTGGGAATGAAGAAACAAAGCAAACATTAAGGGGCCCGAGATAGGAAAGAGACTTAATTCTGGAGGTAATAGACATAGTGTAGTTTACAGAAATAATAAGAGTGGTGATTTTTATTTGAAATTGTACTTGATGTCGCTAAAGATGATTAGGCGTCTGTTGCTGCATAAACAATACAGACTTCTTCCTATGGGTGAACCAGGGACCAAACAAGAGAACATCTCCCTCCTCCTCTCTCCTGACCTTCTTTTGATGATAGAACTCTGTCTTTTAGAGGATTAACCAACTTCCATGGGCTGTATTATCCTATTTTGCAGCATCATGAATTACATGTCTATCAAGAAACAGTCTGCTGACACCATGGATATTTTCTTTAGTGTTTTGTTTGTTTTAGCCAAAGACCACTGCTTTCTTGAAGGTTGTATGTTCATAGTAAAGCAAAAGTGCATAAAATTGTTATCCTTAACTTAAGCAAGTGGTTTTCCTCACTATATTTTGCATAGAGACAACTAGAATGATCCTATAAAAGGGCTAATGGACTTGCCTAAAAACACACACAGAAAAGCTTGTTATTCTCTTCTGCAAAACAAGTGATGTCAACATTTGGGTTATCATAGGAAGAGAGTGTTTTTGGGGAAATAACTCCTGGAATTACAAAAATATCTAACGAATATATTTTTTTCATTGCGTGATTTCCTAATTGGCTTACTAAAGTTTTCTATGGAGGGCAATACTACTATTTAGAAGTGTAATCACCAAAGTTTTACTGTTTTGCTATATAATCTTGAGTAATAATTTAGAAGTGTGACAAGAATGTTTGGATACTCAATGTAACACGTACTCATAGGGATTTTGAGTAGTGTACTGAATCATTACTAAATAAAATCATGTTCCATTGTAAAGGTAGAATACTCATCATGTACTTGTGTAACATGCTCTTCATTTATAACATAAAATCAGTCGATTCTGTTACAATACACCAAAGCTAAAATAAGAGTTCAGTCCTTATTTTAGCAAACTAATTTTGAACACGCCCACAACCAACCTAAAATGTTCACTCTCTTCTCCCACTCTTACCTTTTGGGGAGAGAAGATTTATACAAAATAGCACTTCAGAGCTAAATACAAATGTCTAGATGTTATTCTGTGTGTCTCAACTTTGGTTGATGCCTTTTATCAATTAACATTTCTATACATTTTGTCAAATGACTTACTGCCTATCTATCCCTACAGCTGTGAAATTCAACTGTTCCCTCCATGCTTACTGATTGCCCACAACACAACGTGCAAAGCATTGTGGTACATGTTGATCATGACTACCAAGTCCTGAGTGGAGTTTGAATGAAATTCTAACTTTGGTAACTGCAACGTTGATACGTAAAGGCCACGTCTGCTTTCCTTCGATCCCATACCTTAGACTTCCCCATTGATCATATCACTAAAGCCCATGCTTGCCCTTTTCTGATAGCATTGATGTTTACAAAATAATAACAGCTGTAAAACTTAAAAGTCACAGAATTGTAAATGTAATACTTAAACTCCATAGCTAAAATATCTTTAGAAAGTTGCCTGACTTCTATAGGATGCACAAATTGATCAACGTGGATTTTGCCGTGTTCAGTGAAATGCAATGGTTAACTGGTAATTCAGGATTACTATTTCAGTCACACCTCGTTCAAAAATCCATTTCTTTCTGCTATAGCTGCCTCATGCAGCTGAAGCAGGTGCAACTGGGTTTGGGGGAATTGGGGAGGATTGGTATCTAAGCTCTTTATCTGGATAAGTCTGATGAAAGTAGCATGCATTTATAGGCTGTTCTTAGTGTAGGCACAATCACTACTCTCGTCAGCATTTTTCAACTCTCACAATTAGCCTCTCAGAGCAAAAGTAGTTTCTGTTTGTTTCCCCAGATGTTTTCAACAGTAGACAATGTACACCCTTCTGAAGGTCCCAGAGGGTCAGGCTTACCTAGGAGCATGCTCTTAGTAATTATCCAAGGCTGGTAAAGGTTAGCTCAACTTTTGTTAATCTGAAAAATCTTTCTTTTTCTTTTTTCTTTGGAAAATAATTTCACTGTCTATATGTTCCAGGCTGATGTATTAAAAAAAATATTGGGGGGGATAGATAGATAGATAGATAGATAGATAGATATTTTAACTTATGGAGATATTTTTGACAAATATAATTGTATACATTTAAATTATACAGCATGATGTTTTGACATACATATTCTGTGTGAAATAATTACCACAGTCAGGTTAGTTAACACATCCATCATCACAAATAGCTACCATGTTTTTTGTGTATGTGGTGAGAATGCTTAAGGTTCTCCCTCTTAGCATATTTCAGGGACATGAACCTACAGGTGATACACAAAAGAGAAAGAGAAATCAAAGTATATCACTATGTAAAAGTATCAGTTCACAAAGGAAGACAGCAAAAAAGGAACAAAGGAACTATAAAACAGCCAGGAAACAATTAATAAGATGGCATTAGTAAGTCCTTACTTATCAATAATTACTTTAAATGTAAATGGGTTAAATTATCCAGTCAATCAAGGCATGGATATTAATAAATATGACTGAATGGATATAAATAAATAAATAAATAAATATGAAATCCAGCTATCTGCCACCTACAAGAGACTCACTGCAACTGTAAGGGCACTCATAGATAGGCTCAAAGAGAAGGAATGGAAAAATGTATTCTAGTAAGTGAAAACACAAAGAGAGCAAGGGTAATTATAGTAATGTTACTCTGACATTATAAAAAAATTTTTTTAAACGTTTACTTATTTTTGATAGAGACACACACAGGGGCAGTGGGGGAGGGACAGAAAGAGAGGGACACACAGAAGTTGAAGCAGGCTCCAGGCTCTGAGCTGTCAGCACAGAGCCCATCATGGGACTTGAAACCACAGACTGTGAGATCGTGACCTGAGCCAAAGATGGACGTTCAACCAACTGAGCCACCCAGACACCCCAAGCTGGCATATATTTTTTTTAAGTAGCACATTGAACCAAGTTTCTCTCCCATTTTCTTCTGGGAGGTTTTATTATTTATTTATTTATTTATTTATTTATTTATTTATTTATTTAGTAGGCTTCACACCCAGTGCGGAGCCCAACTTGGGGCTTGAGCTCAGGACCCTGAGTTCAAGGTCCGAGGTGAGATCAAGAATTGGATGCTTCACTGACTGAGCCACCCAGGCACCACTTTCTCTCTCTTTTCTGGCTTCCATTACTCCTGGGTAAAAGTCTGCTGTTAGTTCACATACTGTTTTTTAAAATCATCTCTCCGAAATTGCTCGCTGCTGCTAACATCTTCTCATAGAATTCTGTAATCAAGGTGACAATGATCTTTCTAGGTGTTTCTGTTTGTGGTGGTGGGGACAGGTGTGTTTGCTTTTATCACACCTTACTAGTGATTTGTTGAGCTTTAGTATGGGTAGCAATGAGTTTTTAAAAACTAATTTTGAATATTCTCAATCATTATCCCTTAAAACATTGCTTCTTACATTCTGTCTTTTCTCATCTGGAATTCAAAGAAGATAAAAGCTTTATTATTTGAGCTACTATTTCTTTCCTTTTTTATTCATATCTACTGTGGCTTTTTCTCTCTGCCTTCTTGAGCTTTACTTTCAATTTACCAATTTTTAATTATGTTTGTGTATGTTATTAAATAATCCAGTTAACTTTTAATTTCAACAATTATGTATTTATTTCCAAAAGGGCTATTGAGGTATGTCTCGACATAAGCTTAGGTATTTTTAGTGGCCCTTCCTTAACTGATAAGAGTTCTACATTCACTAGTTTTGATCTCCGAGATTTTTTTTTGGCCAATGCAACAATGAATCAAAATATTTATCTTCAAAAAGATATTTTTGTCACTTTTCTTGATTCTGAAGTGGGAAGATTTGTCAGATTATTTTGCTCTCATAATATTGATAAAAATAATTCATAGGAGTTCATCTTGCATCTTTTTAACTCAGTAAATGAGTCGCACTTGGGGACCTTCATCACCTTCCCTTTCTAAAGCTAACTTAATAGAGGATATAGGGAAAGGGATAGGGCAGGGGTTCAAAATCAGTTTCATATTTTGTGACTGCTTATATACCTGGTATCCTGCAGACAGTAAAGTTATTTAATCTTACCCTGAGATTTGCTCTGTAGGCAGGATCATTCCCTCAAAATTGGATGAGATTCAGTCAGATGGGAGAAGGGCTCATCCAGCTATACTTGGGTTCATACTTGGGCTTCTCTTTGAAATTTTGCTATCAAAATTCCCTTTATTCTTGCCTCAATAATTGGAATTTTCTGATTCTTTGTGCCCTGTCTACATGTGTAAATCTGAACAGGTAGAAAGTCCAGTTTTCTAAAATGTACTAAACGTAGAATGTGTTAATGCCTTTGTCTTTTGAACGATAAAAAGTAGTAAAGCAGAGAAAGGAAGGCCAACGATCATACATGATGAGTCTATGTTGGGCCAACAAGGTCTCTTGCTCTCAGTTCCTTTGCTGTTTTTTCTCAGGCCTGGGCTGCAGCGTTTTGGAGTGGTAAAGCCAGAGACATAAAGGCAGACAAAGCAATATACTCCAAATGTTGTTATTTTTGGTCAATTTGGTTCAACAGGACAGTAAAAAAGAGTTGTCTTATATCTCACTAAAATCTTACCTTGAACTTTTAGGCCAATGTCTTTACAAGTAATAACAGTCCTGTGCTTTCCTTTGTCTTTGAAACCTCTGTTATGTCAAAGTCCTCCAGGGAAATAATTCGGCTGCTCAAAAACAGGATTTATAGTACT
Source organism: Herpailurus yagouaroundi (assembly GCF_014898765.1). NCBI lineage: Eukaryota > Metazoa > Chordata > Mammalia > Carnivora > Felidae > Herpailurus > Herpailurus yagouaroundi. Next base: position 11,155,656 of record NW_024412397.1, on the reverse strand, counting down.
GGGAGTCTTTTGATTGCAATTTTTACCTTTCTGTCTCCAAATAACTAGATGCAATACATTTTAAAATCCACCTCGTTGGAAATGCCTAAAGCCCACCTTGGGAAATCAGGGATCATGTCTGAAATTTGTTTATCATGCTTCATCTCATAAATATCACACCATTGATTCAACACACGAGGCAGAGTTTTCCCCAACTTGAAACAAATAGAAAACAGATCACCAAGATTGACCCACCAGGTAAATATCACAGAACCACAGTTAAAGGAAAAGAAATAATAATTTGTAAAAGTGTGCCTTCCATTTTCAATTCAGCAACTGCCTTTTGCTCCCTGGGAGACAGGTGTCCTACCACATACGAAGCTATAGTTTGATAAGATCCCTCGGTGCAATGCTGAAGAGAAACAGAGGTTGCAGGAGGTAGGATGGTAGAGTGTCTAATGGTTAGCCTTGGGTCTATAACAGAATCACCTGGGGAGCTTCGCAAAATACAATTACGTGGATCCCATCTCCAGGGAATCCGGTTTAATTTATCTCGGATGCTACTTGGAGACACCTGGAGACCTGAAAACTCTAATATGCAGACAAAATTGGAAACAACTGGTACCATAATGGGACGCATCCACGTTACTTACGGTTGAGTCCTCTGAGCCTAGCCTCCTGCTTGGTGTGGAGTAAGTTCTCGATAAACATAGAGCATGAACAGAGTGAATAATGAAACAGTGAAATCTGCTCACAAAGCAGCAAATGCTGAGTGTGAGTCACAGTGAAAGCATAGAACCTCTGGGAGTCACACACACTATTAGGGACGGTACTAAAGACAGGAGAAGGCATTCTATTTGGTGTTGATCTGGAAGAAGGGAAAAGAAATCTTAAGCCATCGGGGGATGGCCAGCAAGCTTTACTGCCTGCAGGGAACATATGGAGGCGTACTGCAGCTTGGAGAAAGGGACAGGAGAGAAAACTCTCTTGTACAGTTTTGGTTTCCCTTGGGAAGGAGGTAGATCACTGAGACCAGTGCTGAGACGCAGAAACACAGTGGCTGCGTAGGAAAGAAGAAAACAGACAAATGTCCTTCCCCAGAAGCAGGCTAGCAAAACAGGAGTAACAGGTACCAACAATCTACTGCTCAGAAAGAAACAACTGCATAGAGAGACACATTTTGAGATACAGGTGTACAGGTCTATATTCTTCCTAAAGCAGGGAAGAGTCATTAAGAAAAATTCAGCAAACCAGCCATCACCCTAAGGACAAGGTAACAGTGAAAGAATTGGAAGCCCGTGCTATATTGAAACAACAAAACCCACATGTGATTCAACTCTTGAATAAATTAATTCAACTCTGCCCATTAACACACTAGCACGATATGCAAACGCGTTTTCAGTTATGAATCCAAAGTACAAATTCCACACTCAGATATGATCTGTGTGTCGGAACAGACATGAAACTTAAAATAACTATGATTAATGTGTTAAAGTTTCTAGTAGAAAAGGTGTCCCGCTTGCAAAAGCAGTCGGGGGATTTCGCAGAAAAATGGAAACCCTAAGAAGAATCAAATGGAAAAGAGGGAGGTAGGGTCGCAGAGATGGAATGTGCCTTTGATGGGCTGATCAGTCAACTTGACACAGCAGAAAGAAAAAAATGAGTGAAAATAGGTAGATGGAAATTACCTACAACCAAACATTGCGACACAAAATAAAAAGTTTAAAAAAATGGAAACATAAAATCAGAGTCTCTAAGAACTGTGGAAAAATTTTGAACAATTTAACGTATTCATAAGTGAAATCCTAGATGCAAGAGAGAATGTAGTAGAAAAAATACCCAGAGAACATAGGGTTGAGACATTTCCAAAAATAATGAAAGAAACCAAACCATAGATCCAGGAAACTAAGTGAATTAAAGAAGATAAGTATCAACACACACACAGACACAGACACACACACACACACACACACACACACACACACAACATATTCACATTATTACCTATTACAGTTTACAAAAACACCATGAAGACAGCTTGAGAATAAAACGTATATTAATTAAAAGGAATAATGTTTAAGTCATAAGACAATGGATTGACATCTCCAAAAATGCTCAGATAACAGTAAAATCACTGCCAACACAGAATTCTATATATGGTGAAGGTATGTTTCACTAAAAATGTAGAAGTTGGCTTTTCAGACAAACTAAAACTGAGAGTTTATTACCAAGAGAGCTGCTCCACAAAAATGTTCAAAAGTAATTAGGCTGAAGGAAGAAAACACTGAACAGACATGTGCATCTCTAAAAAGAAATGATGACCAATAGAAATGATTCAAATAAAGGTAGATATAAACTATATTTGTCGGGGCGCCTGGGTGACTCAGTCAGTTGAGCGACCGACTTCGGCTCAGGTGATGATGTCACGATTTGGGAGTTCGAGCCCCGCATCAGGCTGACAGCTCGGAGCCTGGAGCCTGTTTCGGATTCTGTGTCTGCCCCTCTCTCTGACCCTCCTCCATTCATTCTCTGTCTCTCTCTGCCTCAGAAATAAATAAACATTAAAAAAATATATATTTTTCATCTCTCTAAATGAAAATTGCATGTCTAAACCAAGAAAAAGTAGCAATGCATTGTTTGAAATGTGTGAAAAATAAAATGTGTAACAACAGGAACACAAAGATGGCAAGGAAAACTTGGGAATATCCTGTTGTAAGACACACACTCCATTGAAGATGTGTAATATTCATTTCAATCTATGTTTTGATAAGTTACATAACTGTATTGTAAATCCTAGATGATGGGAATGTAGAGATAATAAAGAAAAATCCATTAAAAATGGGAAAAAAGAAAAAAAGGTGGAATAAACTGCATACAACTATCCAGATGGATTTTAATTCAAACAATTTAAAAATTGCATTGAGTGTAAGTGATGTATTCATATTAAATTACAAAAGAAAATAGGTTGGGTATATTCTGCTTTCAAGAATCACACTTTCAGTAAAATTACATACACAGATTGTAAATAAAATTATGGAATATACATATGATGTACCATTAATTAAGAGAAAGTTTGAGAGGCTCTATTAAATCATAATGGTAGATTCTAACAAATATGCAAGGAGGAAAAAGTCTAGATAACTAAAAAGAAAACCCCACGTTAGAAGAACTTCTTTAGTGAATACTCTCAAACATTCAAGCAAAAAATAATACCCTTTGTTAACAACATTTTCAAAACCAGAAGAGAACATTTCTGAGGTAAATTTATGATGCCAGTATTACCCAGACACTAGACCTGGACACACCATCCCTTAGAAAACTCATCATAACAACAGGGAAAGAAAACATTGTGTGAAGATTGAAAAGGAAAAAGGAAAATTTCTCCTATTCACAGACCATCTGATTTTCTACATAGAAAATCTCAAGCAGGGGCGCCTGGGTGGCGCAGTCGGTTAAGCGTCCGACTGCAGCCAGGTCACGATCTCGCGGTCCGTGAGTTCGAGCCCCGCGTTGGGCTCTGGGCTGATGGCTCAGAGCCTGGAGCCTGTTTCCGATTCTGTGTCTCCCTCTCTCTCTGCCCCTCCCCTGTTCATGCTCTGTCTCTCTCTGTCGCAAAAATAAATAAACGTTGAAAAAAAAAATTAAAAAAAAAAAAAGAAAATCTCAAGTAATTTCTTAAAATGTTACTAAATCTAATAAATAAAATGAGCATTTTTACAGACTATAATGTCAATAAGTGACACCTATTGTGTTTCTATAAACTAGTAACAGGAAATCATAATTTCAAAGTTGTTTTTTTTTTTCAAAAAAGACCATTTAAACGCTGAGTATTGTATGGAAATGATGAATCACTAAATTCTACTCCTGAAACTAATATTACACTGTCTGTTAACTAACTGGAGCTTTTTTTTTTTTTTAGTTTATTTATTTTGAGAGAGAAAGAGAAAGTGGGGACAGGGGAGGGGAAGAGAGAAGGAGAGAGAGAGAATCCCAAGCAGGCTGGACCCTGTCAGTGCAGAGCCTGATGAGGGACTCGATCCCACAACTGTGGGGGCGGGGGGGGGGGGGGGAGGCAGACGCTCAACCCACTGAGCCACCCAGGTGCCCCAACTGGAATTTAAACAAAAACTTGAAGCTACAAAAAAACCCCACACGATGACATCAAAAACGTCAATTGGTTAGACATAAATCTAAACCGTGTGTATGTGTGTTCGCAGCCTGTATGTTAAAAACTGCAAAACACTTTTGAAAGAAATAAATCAACACTGGACCAATTGGGCATGATTCTTTAAAACAAAAGCAAACAAACAAGCAAATGGCTCTGTTTGTACTTCACACTCTATACCAACCATCATCTTGAAATTCCGCATCAGGAGATTCTGGTGGGCATCAGATTGGCATGAAATATAACATCCTTTCGAGGATTCCATCAATATCAGCCTTTTTTCCTTTCTGAATGTGGCCTAATGGAAAACTGTTACCCATACGTCTGTCAGCGTGCTCTCCTCATTCAAAGCAAATTGGCACCCATTTGAAAGACAAATAATTTCCTAAAATGAAGATGCATTTTCCCCTCTAACATTTGATCAACTTATTTAGATAAAATGGACTGTAAATGCAGCTGAATATGGTCCTGGTGGCACAAAAATCATATACAAATAATATGCAGAACATGTATGTGCTGTGCCTGCTACTGTAACTTTGTTTCTTGGACTCTGAAACAGAACATCTATGAAGGAATAAAATATTCGATTTATACTTAAATGCACATTAATTATCCACAAGGTTGAGAAGTCATGACTGCCATGATGCTTTGCATTCAGTCAATTTTATAAGTCATATAAAAGATCTTACTCCCTGGAAAAGTGTCTTCTTTTAATTTTTTACAATATATTTTTTAAGTTTATTTATTTATTCGGAGGGAGAGCGTGTGCAGGAAGGACAGAGAGAGAATCCCAAGCAGGCTCCACACCATCAGCATGGAGCCCGATGTGGGGCTCAATCCCACAGGCTGTGAGATCATGACCTGACCTGGGATCAAGAGTCAAACACTTAACTGTTAAGCCACCCAGGCAACTCCTTCTTTTATTTTTTTTTTTTTATATGCTGTTAGTATACTTACTTAAATGCTAAACCTATTTTTTTTACTGTTATTATACAGATGTTGAGGTTTTCATTTTCCCTCTAACTTCAACATTGTCTCTACTTATTTTCTGTTACTTTTCTGCTTTCTGTTGCTTTGGTGCAGTTTTTCAGTTCTTTATTACTTCTCTGTATACATACCTTTTATCATCTATTGAATCTTTCGTATCAGTCTATATTTTCAAACTAGGTGTTTCTATATAGTTTTTCCATAAATAGCAAATATTTTGTCTCATCTCATTGGAGTATTTGCATATTTAACTTGACACATTTGGGGCACCTGGGTGGCTCAGTTGGTTGAGCGTCTGACTTTGGTTCAGGTCCTGATCTCTCAGTCCGTGAGTTCGAGCCCTGCATTGGGCTCTGTGCTGACAGCTCAGAGCCTGGAGTCTGCTTCTGATTCTGTGTCTCCCTCTCTATCTGCCTCTCCCCAGCCTGTGCTTTTTCTCTCTCTCTGTCTCTCAAAAAATGAATAAACATTTAAAAAAAAATAACTTGGCACATTTGATCCAAGTTTTGGTCATCAAATTCTATTGTGATATAGATTATTTGTTTTAATTTGTGTTATTTTTTCATAGTAGTTATGCTCTCATTTTTCTAGTTCTCATTTTTCTCATTTTTCTAGAAATACTCTCATTTCTTCTCTTTAGCTCATACTCTTCTATGGGTATCAATTATTATTTTGGTAAAGGGTACCCTTGCTGGGAGATGTTCTCAAACTTGGGCCCCAGTCCCTCCTCCCTGGTGTTTTGAAGAGACATATTCAAGGGTCCAGGGTGGAGTTTATTTCTGTAAGCTTTCTATCACACCTACCAGGAGACTTTGTCTCAGAGAAACTGCTTTTATTTCTGACAGAGCATGTCTCCAAGATAGTATAAATACTTAATAAGTTCTCAAATATTTAACAGGCTCCTCATATGTTTGTTTTCAATTAGTTTCATGTGCTATATCTTGTTTTCTGACATTTCCAGATTGTTGAACAGTGTCTAGAATATTAAGTGTTCAATAATACTTGTTGAGTAAATGAAGGGACAGGAACATGCATGCTTTAAATTAAATAATTAATTAATAACTTATTTTAACAAACAGCCTTGTAACAATTATTACTTTTTCTTTTTTTTTTTTTCAATGGAGGGCTTTTATTACATCTTTACATATCACAAATAGATCTTAAGAACTATCAAGCATCTTGCTTTTTTCAGAGCTGGACAACCCTTAGATGCTGAACTTGGCCTGCTGAACTGTTCCTTTTCTAGAGACATAGATACTATCCAAAATACTTCAATAACCCTTGTTTTTAAGTATTGTGGCCTACTGAATCAAAGCATCTGAATTTGTTCAGATATGTATTCAGTGCTGTTTCCCTCAAGAATTAACTCATCTTTTGAGCCCTGAGATACTGAACAAGAATACCTGATCTCCTCAGAACCCTGATTTTTCATCCAAGGAATTTCAGATTTGAAGAAGAGACTCATTCTTCTGAACAACAGTGTTGATGAAGAAGTGAGCCTACAGAGACGTCATCTGGTAAAGGGAGCCCAATATGACACCCGACCATGTTCTTCACATGATGACAGATAGTCAGGACCGTAGTCTGCTCCTTACTATATCCCCATCACTTGCCTGTCCGAAGCCTCCTTGTCTTTCCAAGGTGAGTGAATTCTAACTGATGGGACTGAAGTTGTCTAGAGGCCTTCACAATAGCTGTGTGTCTCTTAGAGTGATGTCACCATTTTCTGAAATGCCCACAGTCCAGTTGTTGAGAACGGTCATTCTTGCAGTGGATACAGCAAGGAGAGCTATTCCTCTTGGAAGTCCCCTGTTACATACAAGTGACCGATAGATTTAGATTTTGGTGGCCCTGTCTATAATCACATGCTTTAATTTGGTGTGCTGCAAAATACAAAACAGTAGTGGTATTGGTTGCTCAAAGACCCCACAGGGACAGAACCAATATACATTCCACTAGCGTGGAAGAGTGACATACAGGTTAGGGGAGTTGGCTGCGATGATGATTTTGGTTTTTTCCAGGGATTGTTTGGTACGCCTTAATAACTGATGCCTTAGATAGTTGCTCATCTGATTATTCTTTACATAAGCTTTGGCTGTCAGCAGAAACTAAGACAGATATTAACATGGTAGGAAGCCATGCGCAGCCATGATACAACGTGGAGATGATACAATGTGTTACATGCTCAAAATGGCAGGAAAGCACAGTGGACCAGGACGTTGGTTTGGAACTGACTTGTAAAACACGTGGCTCTGTGAAAATCTTTCTTTGAATCAACAGTGAGGTTGTTGTCTCCACACGTGCCCCAGTACTTTCTCCCCTCCCTTTTGCTCTGTTGGGTCTCCCTCCCTGTTATTGAATTAACATTGTATTTTATTCTACCCATTGGTGGATCTTTCCTATAGGAGCTGAGGTTTGGTCAGTTCAATCTAGATAGCAGAAGCCTGAAATGCATTTCTTAAATACATCTATTGTTTAACAGATCAATAAATAATTAGGAATGAATAACTATAATAATAATAAATAATTAATACATCAATTAGGGATTGAGGTTCACATGTTCATTTAAAAATGATTAGCTTTATTTTTAATCCCTTTCCTGATCTGATATTTTCTGTCACAATCTTTTGTTTCTCCAGAAATATATGTAACTTTGTTATAGTGACAGAAAACACTATAGGGTAGGCTGATTAAGAACATACAAGCCCAGGGGCGCCTGGGTGGCGCAGTCTGTTAAGCGTCCGACTTCAGCCAGGTCACGATCTCGCGGTCCGTGAGTTCGAGCCCCGCGTCGGGCTCTGGGCTGATGGCTCAGAGCCTGGAGCCTGTTTCCGATTCTGTGTCTCCCTCTCTCTCTGCCCCTCCCCCGTTCATGCTCTGTCTCTCTCTGTCCCAAAAATAAATAAACGTTGAAAAAAAAAATTTAAAAAAAAAAAAAAAAAAAGAACATGCAAGCCCGAACTATCAGACTAAAGGCATCTTATATTGGAAAAAAATGTACACTGAGTTTTGAAATTCATTTCTCAGGTTAACACCGATTGTTAAAACTTCTTTGAAAGGAACGGTAAATTATAGACAATAGCATTAGCTACAGGATGTTACTGTAGCCTCGAAATATTCTGGTGTTGATAGCTTTAAGAAAATCATTTTTTCAGGCTTACTAGCAACACATGAGCTATCAAGTAGGCAAGGATGTATTGTGTATCGCTGGGGAGAAAGGAAAACAATCATCAGTGTTTAATATTCCAAAAGTTTGAGGGAAATGAGGCTACTAAGTATGACTAGACTCTGCCTTTTCTACTGCTCAGAATATAGCTGGGAATTGGGAATTATGCTTGGTAATAAGCTCTTAAGCACATTTGTAGTGTGGGATAAAGTTCTGACTTGGATGAGTGATGTTCATTCAACTAGAGACGATTTTAAAGGGACAGAATATAGGCCAGCAGATTTCTGTGACACATTCATAACCTCTCTGTAAATGTGCTGCCTCTATTTCTTATATCAAATGAATGCTAGGGTTTCAAAAGATATTATTCATAAATGGAATGTAGTTTCTCAAAGCGGGAAAAAAAACGGCCCATAACATACTGACCCCTGGGAAATAAAACACCAAATCATTTCTCCTTTAACTCCAAAGGAAGCCTATATGTTTTTATCAGTCACTTTTTCCGAGGAGGAAATCACCAGAGTTTCACCATCTCTGTCTGTTTCTATGAGGTTGTCAATTTGGTTTGAGTTTTCATCAGAGTTGGATTAACAGCTGGAAGAAGAGTCATCTCATCCAAACATTCACCAGGGGGCAATGAGAAAAATCTATTAAATTTGACACAGGACAATGGTACTTACTCAAGAAGACAGTTTGAACATTTGTAATGGAAAGGCGATTTTTTTTTGGAAAAATTCTTCAGATAATTCTCACAATTGTAAGACTTATGATTCTACTTAATTGAAAGAGCAATCTAATTTAACAAAAGAGAAATAAAGAGGTATATCCATATGTATTATTAATTAAGGAAGCATTATAAATTAAGCAATTAAAATAGGGCCCCAAAGGAAAATGCCGTAAGATTCCAGTGCCAGAATCTAATGCAAACGAATAATTATACATAATAAAAGACACGTCTTATCTCTGGGTTTGTTGGAAAAAAAAAAAAGAAAGAAAAAGGGTTTGGGGATTGCTATAGCTATACAACAAGTGATGCATATATTTAAAAAAATAGTTGAAATAAACATGATAAAATGTTAATGTTTACTAATTTGTCTGATGGAAACACAAGGCCTACTACACTCATTTCCAAGGCTTTCTATATATTTTAAATATTTTGTGGTTTTCTTTAGTACAAAATAATGAAAACTTTTATAATAGAAAGGTCTTTATTAATGATGTCATGAAAAACAAATTTGATAAAGCCATAATACTCATGTGGTTAAATGTAAATTGTAAGTTTTTTTTCCACTAGTTTAAACTTTCTAATAAAAACCTAATAAAATATTAACCATCACCAATGAAGAAATAAAAAAATATCCACTTTTGAGTTGCAACAAGGAACTACCTATATAAACAGTACTCAGAAAAAAAAATCTGTTTCATTGAGTTTTAAGGAGGGCTGCATATTTAAAAATAGAAAATCTTGGGTCAAATGGTACATGAGTTAATGAAATAGTTATATACGGCATAATTTATAAGGTGATTTATATTTCATGACATCAATTCCAAGCTGTATTTGAAAAAATAAAGTTTCTGTATGTGAGTTCTACATTGCTATTGACTTTAGGTAGCTCCATGAGAGAGAGAGAAATTTTTAATCATCATTCTTGTATTACTCATTGGATATTAAAGAACGTATCACAGGGGTACCTGGGTGGCTCAGTTGGTTAACCATCCAATTTTGACTCAGATCATGATCTCATGGTTTGTGAATTCAAGCCAGGCTTCAGGCTCTGTGCTGACAGCTTGGAGCCTGGAGCCACGTTCACATTCTGTGCCTCTGTCTCTCTCTGCCCCTCCCCCGCTCATGCGTGTTCTCTCTCTCTCTCTCTCTCTCTCTCAAGTAAACATTAAAAGAAAAATTAAAAAAAAAATAAAGAACATATCACATCTCTTACCACAACCACTGTTAAAAATTGTAAGCAGTAAGATATAAAATATGTAACTTTCTCCTTTAATAATGAAGAATCACATAGGTATGTTTTTTCTCGGTATGTGTGATCTGTGTCCCACAAGTCAATTGGACCTTCAGGTTGCTACATCGGTTGTGAATATCCCTTCTGTCAATTAGTGTCAGCATCATATGATATGGAAACTGTCCATACTCTCACATCCATCAAGCACTAGGTGTAGAAATCAAATATTTCCCTGGCTTATTTTTACAGGTTGACCCGCACTTCTTGACAGAGATGTTTCAATTACTTTTCCTTTGTGACTACTCTTCAAGATTGAAATTCAGTTATTGATCATGATGTATCTACAGAGATTTGAAATATACTCATGAAAGATTCTCAGCAGTTACACATAATAAACTATCAAACTGCTACCACATGTCTTCTTATAGCCCTTTCTTTCAAGAATATTTTATTAATAGTAACAAAGTCTCATTCTTCTGCAACATACAAAGGCTTCTGAGTTCATATCTCTGCAAAAATGTGTCAGAAGCAACATTTACAGCACAGAAATAGTCAACGATATTACTTGACATTCTTTTGTAGCTCCCTCTATAAACAATACAATCAAAACCCACTGTGTTTTCTACGATGCGAAAGATAGTATTTCAAACTGCAGAAAATAATGGATATAATCATGTTATTCAATTAATTGTTAGTATCCACTTATATGTAATGTGTATATTACAGACCTTTAAAAGGAGGTAACGGGCGCCTGAGTGGCGCAGTCAGTTAAGCGTCTGACTTCAGCCAGGTCACAATCTCGCGGTCCGGGAGTTCGAGCCCCGCGTCGGGCTCTGGGCTGATGGCTCAGAGCCTGGAGCCTGTTTCCGATTCTGTGTCTCCCTCTCTCTCTGCCCCTCCCCCATTCATGCTCTGTCTCTCTCTGTCCCAAAATAAATAAACGTTGAAAAAAAAATAAAAAATAAAAATAAATAAAAGGAGGTAACAGGCAAAGAGACTAATCTGACTGATGCTAATAAAGGTTAACATTTAGAGTGCTGTTCCACATTCAAATGGAACAATAGCTTGAGGGTGACTATCCATGTGTGGCCCAAGCTCTTATGTATTGCTTTCTTTTGGATCTTTGAACAGGAAAAAGAGATATTTCCCTTGTTCCAATCAGAGCCTGTTTCTAACCACATTGCAACTTTTTTGCCTTTGTCTAGGTGACTAAATCAATTTGACCCTGCTGAGTTCTTTTTCTAATCTGTGATTAAAGAATGGTACTTCACGGGGCACCTGGGTGGCTCAGTTGGTTAAGCACCTGACTCTGGATTTCGGCTTAGGTCGTGAGTTTATAGTTCATGAGATTGAGCCCTGCATTGGGCTGTGGGCTGACGGTGTGGAGCCTGCTTGGGATTCTCTCTCCCTCTCTCTCTCTGCCCCTCCCCTGCTCGCTCTCTCTCTCTCTCTCAAAAAAAAAAAAAAATAAACGTTTGAAAAGAATTAAAAATAAAGAATAGTATTTCCACCATTATTTTTTGTGAGAATGTAATATTTCACTAATTTACAATTTCTGAGATATTCATAAATATATTAGTTTAGACAAAGAAAAACAGCTGGCATAAATGGAACAATTATAAAATGAGACAGTTCGTGATAATTACAATACCTTTGTTAAAGTACAAAATGTAAGATGAAGTCCTGGAAGAGAAAGTTGAGAACATTTTCGGAACAGAAAACAAAAATATAAACATGTTAGAAAATGCCATATAAAAATTTAGAAAATATAGAATGTCAGAGAGTTCTATCATCTATTTAATAATTCCAGAAAAGAAAAAGAAGATAGAAAAATATAAACATATAGAAAGATGTTTCCAAAGCCAAAAGAGGATGATTTCCTAAAACAAAAAAGAAAAAACAACAACAACAAAAAGATCGTGTATGATTATTGGCTAGAAAATACGAGGGGAAAGAAAGCAAAACAAAACAAAAACCAAGAAAAGTTTTCCCTATTCTATATAAAGTTAAATTCTAAAGATATAGACAGATACTGGATAGTTAAGTAGGTAAATATATAAGGAAACAGAAAAAAGTTGGGGCGCCTGGGTGGCTCAGTTGGTTTAGCATCGGACTTCAGCTTGGGTCATCGTCTCACAGTTGGAGCCCCGCTTGGGCTCTGTGATGACAACTCAGAGCCTGGAGCCTGCTTCAGATTCTGATTCTGTGTCTCCCTCTCTCTGTGCCCTTCCCCCACTCACACTTTGTCTCTCTCTCAAAAATAAACAAATATTTAAGACATTTAAAAAAAAGGGGGGGGGAAAGTTACCTGCGCACCAGAAATCAGATTGCTATCCAGTACTGGAAGCACCAAGTATATAATTGAATATTAAAATGTAGAGATAAACGTGCTTAAAATATTCCAAGAGTTTAACAGAATATTGTTCAAACTAGCTGTCAAGTAAAAGGGATCCCAAGTGTATTCTGACATTTTTTTTTGAAATTTTAAGTCCTATGCAATCTCTACAAAGCACATATATCTGTACACATGCATTTATTTATTCTTATAATGTAACCAAAACGTAAGCAAAGAAAAAAAGTTGAGTCAGCTGCAGAAAAGACAACGAACTGATTATGGGTGAAATGAAGCCAAACCCTAATAGAGTAGATGCACGGAGGTCTACAGAAATTCCTATAAAAGCAAGAACGACAATGAGGATTTCACAGGTTACTGGGATAAGGTGCTAGGTCTTTTTAGGAATGCAGGGTGAGGGACGTTCTCATTTCTTTTGTTAAAAAGACGCAACTCCTGATGAGAGGTAACCTGCCTAAATGTAGCTCACTCCCACCACCGCAGACTCAGCACCGCACGCTCCCCTTAGCCAGTTGGCCAAGGCACTTGGGCAACCCTTCTGTTTTCAGCCTCCGCAGCCTTGAACTCTGTCGAGGGAACTGCGGAAAAATGCCGAAATCCGCCTCCCAGGAACTGACCATTACTTGGGCAGCAGCATCAAAGCACAGACTCCAGGGCAGGGTAGAGCCCAGGACATGGGGATTCTTTTAACCCAGGGAGGCAATACGACATCACCCCAATTTGTAGACGTGCCACGTCTGTCTGGGTTCTCAAATTTCTGTAGTGAATCAAACCGACAAGGACATTACTCTCTATCCTTGGGACCCTGAACAGCCAGGAAAGGTCTATGGCATGGGGGCCAATAGGACATGACAGCCGGCCTGAAACTACATGACCAGTGGAAAATTAGCTTCCTTGCCTTTTCATCATTACGGTATCCCCGATATTAAAAACTGTTCAACTACCAGGCACACGACCTGAACCATCAGACCAAATGACCTAACAGAGAATGTTGTTCTTTTATCTTTTGCGTGCTAGAAGTCAGAGGCAAAGGATTCCTAATGAATAAAAAGATCACATGTCCGGTGGAATAACCACTAGATGCACTATATCAGCATGTGAACATAAAGAAAACAGGAGAAATTCATTGATTTGAGAAGAAATTAAGTAACTTTTTTTTAACTTAAAAAATGATTTTGCACACACACAACATTTTTAGATAGTTAAATGTGTGTCAATATTAGTGGTTTGAAAAGTCCAGCACAGGGCAAAAATACAAAAACAAATATACACTCACAACCCCCAACAGATAGAGCACTATTCAGGTTGTCTCTTTATTGAGTACTGGTGGTTTTGCCTTTCAGGAAATCTTTCACTTGTATCAAAGTTATTACGTGTATAGGCAGAAAGTTGTTTATAACATTTTCTTATTTTTATTTTAATATCTGTTGAATCTATACTGATTTTATCTCTCTCAATACAAATAATGATAATTTGAGCAATCTTTCTTTTTTCCTGATAGTCTGGATAGAAGTTTATCAATTTTGTTGATCTCAAAGAACCAGTCTTTGATTTCATGGATTTTCTATTTTTTTTTTTCTATTTTGTATTCAGTGATTTTTGGCTCTGATATTTAGTTTTTTTCTTTATCAATTTATTTTGGATTTAATATTCTCTTCTTTTCAAGTTTATTAAGGAGGATATTGGGGTCAAATGAGAATTGCCTTTTTTTCTAATTTCAAAATTTGACATATTGTGTTTTTATTGTCCTTCAGTTTAAAGTAATTTCTAATTTTTATATTGATTTCTGAATTAAAACATTGAATTTCCTATTGACCATGTCTGGTGAAGTTTTTCTCTGAAACATTTTTGTTTTTCACCCTCTAAAAGTTTGATTTCTATCACTTTTAATATTTACTGTGTCTTTACTTATTTGGATATCAGGAACACACATATAAAATTTTTTTAAAGCCTCCTTATTACTAATTCTAATATTTGTGTTTTTTTCTAGCTTGATTTCAGTCCACTTTATATTCTAATTATGGTTTGTATTATTTGTATTATTCTGCATATATATATATATATATATATATATATATATATTCTAATGGGTTCCAACTGGATGCCAGTCATTACAATCACTTTTAGTGTTTGGTGTTATATCTTAAAAATATATTGCATAGCTCACTGTCATACCTATTTTGTCCTACATTTTCTTTTAGAGTATTTACAAAACTACCTTGTATAGTTAGGTCTATGATTGATTATGAGTTAGATTGAAGGGTTTTTTTTTTTACTTCTTCTGTTGAACTTTCAACTGTTCCACTTTCATTTCTTGGAGAACTACCATTTCTACATCAAATATCTTCATAAATTTTCACTAAGTTTATAATAAATATTTAATGTTTCTCTACGCTACTTTTAAATTTGAGTCAATTGTGGAATGATTTCAATAATGTATTATTCTCCTCAGTATGTCTTTTATTTATTGTTTCTATTACTTTGCTTGCCTTGTAATTTTACATCTTAGACATTCAGATGAGTGACCAATTGACCAAGGGTCACACGGCAGAATAGATAAACTAATTATTATATGTACTGTTGCATTATTATGATAGCATGGGCAAAGACTAAAAGGTACTGGAGAACAGCACGGTTCTGTACCCAGCATTCTAGAGTGAAGAAAGACAAGAAAGTGCCCAATGGAGGAAGAATGCTTCCCCAAGCAAATTCTGACAAATATTCCTTCAACGCCTTACCATTTCAGGAACATGCAAAGAAAGAATACTCATCCATTTGGGGGATAGATTTATTGGCCTTTTGAACTATAAAAATCTCTAAAATATGTGACATATCCTTATATGTTAATTTTGGCCCCGCACTAAAATTCTTCCTACACATCTTATCCTGCCTTCTTAGATTCTTTTCTAATTATATCACTTATTGTCAAATGCCAGGAATCCCAAAGTATTATTCCTGGAGCTTTATCAAGCATCATGTTCTAAAGTTTCTTATAACATTTGGCCCTTAAGTGGTCCAGGATATTTTGGTAGATACCAAACCTTCAAAAGAGCAAGCCGTGTTTCAAATGACCAAGGAACTGACTTTAGTTTGTTGACAAAATATTAACACCAGATTATGAACAGCATTTTCTAATAATCTAAAACAACCAGCAATCATTGTGGACATACTGGAGGATCACAACACAAGCATAGAAAGAGATCCGTGACTAAAAATAGCATATGTTAATATGATCGTAAATAGAACTTAACAGATAGTCCTTACAGCAGTATGAGAGATAGATTGAAAGAGAAGAGAGTTTGCAGGGGAGGAGAAAAAGACCATAGGATGAAATGTGGGCCATGAAATTTTGAAACTCTCTTTATTCTAAATTACATAACAGATAAGAAGCATTATTTAAGCATGGATTGATGAGCAAATGCCATACTTTAGGTCAAAACCTGAAGTATTATCTTTATATGCTACAAAACATGCCCAGTGTCCAAAGACACTCTGGGTTGTCTTTGTCTTCTTTGGACAGATGTTGAAAGCGATTGTGTCTCCATGTCTCTCCAAATTAGTAAGGTCACCATTGTAAAAAAAAAAAAAATCAGGTGAAAATAATTATAACCGATGATGGTAAAATGGAAGAGATTCTAAATCGGTTATTTGAAAAAATGGACCACATAATTAGAGCCTTAAATATTGCTTTTATATTTAATTGCGACATTCTTTGAGAGAAACTGTTTCACATCAAGTAGGCATATTTATTAATGAAATGCACGTATTTAACATAGTACTTTCCATTTTATATGCATTATCTTATTTTACCTTCAAAATAACTTTGTAAATTTCAACTATCAGGTTATTATGACCGGGAAATGGAAGTTCATTGCCACAGGGTGAATGACTAAGAGCAACGAGTTTAGATTTGTGGACTTGGACCATAATCACCACACAGGAGGCTCCTGAATTTCTCTCCTCCTATGCATGCATTGACAGTACAGCTACACATTGATTAATTCTCTCTGAAAGAAATTCAGAGACTGAGCAAATCCTACATATCAGGTAACTGATGTAATACCCGCATCAAAATGGAGAGAAAAGGCTGAGACACATTCTCACCATAGACCACACACTCAGCACAGCACCATCCAGGTGAGAAGGAATCATCACCTCTGAGCTTCTCCCTGAGGAGCAAAGGGTTTGGACCACACATCTACCACCCCAACTTTTAAGGCTGCCACCTAAGTGATGGGCCCCAAATCGCCTAGCTCTGAAAGCCAATGGGGCTTACATTCAGGAATCCCATAGGTACTACAGCACACAAGAAAGTAGTTTTTGATGGATACAGAAGCACTAACCATAGCTCTCCCTCCAGGGCTCAGCACAGAGGAAGAGGCCAAAATGCCCAACTCCCAATCTTTCCCTGGGAGAGGTTTGAGTACTTAACTTTCCCACATGCTGCTTAAGGGTCCAGTTTCTAATAAGTCTGCATACAGGTTCAGATTATGGTCTTTCCCTTGAGGAAACTGACAGATTTCAGCACACCCTCTATCATTGTGAGACACTAAGAACAGAGGGAGGCATGAATAATTAAAAAGGTTTGAGAGACAATCAGAAACTAGGACCAAGATGAAAATAGTCTGTCAAGATTGGGAGTGGTGGTTGTTTTGTTTAATGGGCAGAAACCAACAGAAAAGAGAGAAAAAGAAAGAAAGAAAGAAAGAAAGAAAGAAAGAAAGAAAGAAAGAAAGAAAGAAAGAAAGAAGAGAAAGAAAGAAAGAAAGAAAGAAAGAAAGAAAGAAAGAAAGAAAAAGAAAGATAGAAGAAACAAAGAGGAAAAGGAAGAGAGAAAGAAAGAAAAAGGAAAGGACAGAGAAGAAAGAAAGAAAAGAAACAAAGAAGGAAACAAAGAAACAAAGAAAAAAGAGAAAGAAAGAAGAAAGAGAAAGAAGAGAAAGAAGAAAGAAAAAGAAGAAAGAAAGAAAGAAAGAAAGAAAGAAAGAAAGAAAGAAAAGGAAGAAAGGAAGAAATTTGTTACAAACTAACATGAAAAACCTTCAAATCTAATGTTTATGAAACATATTAATGATTTACCCATCAGTAATTATACAGATTATTAGAGAATTATTCAGCAGAAACTTTCTGGGACAGAAGGGAGGGGGGAGTGGGAAAATATATTCAAAACACTGAAGAAAAAAACTGTCAACCAAGAACACTCTACCAAAGTCACCCTTTAGAACTGAAGGACAGATAGTTTCCCAGACAAACAAGCAAATAATAAGTTTATCATCACTTAGAAGAGCTTTATGAAAAATGATAAAAGGAGTTCTTCAAGCTGAAATAAATGGATATTAATTAGGAATAGGGAAACAAATGAAAGTATAAAATTCCTTAACAAAATACTAGCAAACAAAACTCCACAGTATAGTAAAAGGATTTTACACCATGATCAGTGGGATTTATTTTCGAGATTTTGGGATGGTTCGACATCTGCAAGTGAATCAATGTGATATACCACATTAAAAAATGAGGGATAAGAATCATATGATAATTTCAATAGATGCAGAAGAAGTATTTCACAAAATGTAACTGCCTTTCATGATAAAAATTCTCAATAAATTAAGTATAAATGGGCTGTATATCAACACAATAAAGACCAAATATGGTAAGTTAACATTATACTCCAGGGTGAAATGTTAAAGCTTTTGCTCTAAGATCAGGAAAAATACAAGGCTGCCCACTCTTATCACTTAAAAGTATTTTTTAATGTTTATTTATTTTTTGAGAGAGAGAGAGAGAGAGAGAGAGAGAGAGAGCAAGCAGGGGAGGGGCAGAGAGAGAGGGAGACACAGAATCTGAAGCAGCTCCAGGCTCCAAGCTGTCAGCACAGAGCCTGCCGCGGGGCTCAAACTCATGAACCGTGAGAGCATGACCTGAGCTGAAGTCAGATGCTTAACCGACTGAGCCACCCAGGCACCCCAACTCTTATCACTTTAATTCAACATAGTAGTGGAAGTCCCAGGAAGAGCAATTAGGCAAATGAATGAATGAATGAATGAATGAATGAATGAAATACCAAAAGAAAAAAATGCCCGCAGGTGACATGTACTTATATGTGGAAACACTAGGGAGTCCTCCAAAAAACTATTAAAACTAATAATTTCAGTAAAGTTGCAAGATACAAAATCAATATACAAAAAAAAGTCTCTTATAGTTTTATACTAACGAAAAGCGATCGAAAATGAAATTAAAAATTGCTAAAGAATGTATAACATGAAGAAGAAAGAATTGCTCTAAACTGTTTCAACCTACATTATCATAATTTAAGCATAAGGTCACATATGTATACATATATACATAGAGATGTTATTTGTCTTTTTACTCCTTTGTGTGTTATGTGTTATGATTTTTTTTTTCTGAGAATTTTTTTTTTTTTTTTTAGTGGCGGTGTTCCATTACAATATGTGAATGATAGCATCGTTCTTTTGTTGCTGCTTTATTTTTGGTTTTTAGTTTTACTTGTTTGTTAGCAGTATCCGGGCTTCAATCAGATGCGGTATTCTATTCGACAAAACATAACGGAAGCCTTGCTCAGGTTGATTTTACAATTTGCAGGATTCTGTTATGTTGGCTATACCCAGAGTCATGGTCTTTTTTTCTACACCAATATTCTGTTACAGTAGGTCATGACTTTCCTTGGATGTCTCCGGAAAATGGATACAAATACAGAATTTTATCAGATTATCTTTTGATTTTTTTCTAACAAAGGCATTTCTTCACTCTAGCATGGACCCTAAGGTCCTTAGGCAAATGAGGCTACCTCTTGAATTTATGCGTCTCTAAAATGCTTCTGTCAATGGCAGGGAAGACATATCTAAGCCATCCAAAGAGCATATTTCTGCTTATTATTTTGGAATCTTAGAGAAGCTTACATAGTTTACTGAGATGAATGGTTCAGCCAAAAAAAACCCCTTATGTTAATGGATGTTATGATTGATATGCCAGGCTTTATGACTCACAGTTTGCCATATACATCACGCTTGAACAAAATATACACTGCTAAAATGGGCGGATTTAGGAACCTGAGAGACCCTTATAGCCTATGGCAGAGACACTTTTAATGTTCCACTAAAAAGTTCAGAATTCCCAAGAAGTTTCCTTTCATCTATTTTAGCATTCCCTGGCCACTATACCATATATTCCATATCAAAGTCCTTTAGTTGGCAATTTATTTGTGCAATAATTTAAATATTCAGATATCATATTTCTTTTTTTTTTTAATTTTTTTTTCAACGTTTATTTATTTTTTGGGACAGAGAGAGACAGAGCATGAACGGGGGAGGGGCAGAGAGAGAGGGAGACACAGAATCGGAAACAGGCTCCAGGCTCCGAGCCATCAGCCCAGAGCCCGACGCGGGGCTCGAACTCACGGACCCTGAGATCGTGACCTGGCTGAAGTCGGACGCCCAACCGACTGCGCCACCCAGGCGCCCCTCAGATATCATATTTCAACTCCAAGTTACTCACCACGTACTATAATTTGTGCTAATACATTATATAAGAGAAAATTATAATTGTCAATTGTTGATTGCAAAACATTTCTGGACTACTTATATGCAAATGTGTGAAAAAAAAACATGCATCTTAACATCAGTGTAATGTGCTATATAACTTCAGTGAGACAAGTATAAAATATTGTGAGAAACCAGTCAGACGAACTCCCTCTTTTTCAATGAAATCATGGAAAGTATGGATTTTGCAGATAACATTTCTGCATATTGTGTATATTATGTGTATGCTACGTGAAAGCTATATTTTATTGTGTATATTATATGAAATCTAAAGTTGTAAGTCTGGCTGCATAAAGCGGTACATCATGCATCTGGGACCCAGGGGACTAGATTTCTAGCTGTACCTGTTGATTGATGATTGACTCTTTTGGCACTATTGTGGCAATAAATGCCAAGACTTGAGACAGTTTAACTGAGCATGAGTTATCTTTCATTGTGCCTCCGTAATTAATTGGTCCGGATCTCATACTGTAAGCATCCACTGGTGGCAAAAATGGATGACCAACTTCCTTTAGAAATTCCAAGTATGCATTCAAAGAAAGATAAGGAGGACTTTATAATATGAGGTGGTACCACTTTGATGAATGGTACTCAGCATCGGATCCCCCCTCCATGGTGCCATGTGATTCTGTTTTAAAGAAAAGTTTATAAATTTGCCTGTGTGTTTGTCTTATGCATTCAGTCAGATTCAGGGGAATCTTATAAATAGAAAGTTCCAATGATAGAAAAATGGTTTGTAAGGACCACTGAGAAATAACATAGTTCAGAACTCTTTTTAGGATTGGTAAGCCATCAAGTCATTAAGTGTTTTTAAATCCTTATGACTGGAAGTAGAATTCAAGAGTAGGTATTAGCCTAGGATGAGGTGTTATCAGTAAAGGTATATTTGGGTATAAAGTAAACATCTTTTATGCATAGAATGATGCCAAGTTAAAATTCCGGTGGATGGAACTAGAAGGTGTTATGCTAAGTGAAATAAATCAGTCAGAGAAAGACAAACATCATAATTTCACTCATATGTGGAATTTAAGACAGAGAACAGATGAACATCGGGGAAGGGAAGGAAAAATACGATAAAAAGAGAGGGAGGCAAACCATAAGAGACTCCTACATACAGAGAATAAACTGAGGGTTGCTGGAGGGGGTGTTGGGTGGGGGGATGGGCTAAATGAGTGATGGGGTTTAAGGAGGGCAATTGTTGGGATGAGCACTGGGTGTTGTATGTAAGTGATAAATCACTGAATTCAACTCCTGCAACCAATACTACACTGTATGTTAACTAACTTGAATTTAAATAAACACATTGTTTAAAGTAAAACAACAACAACAAACAACTCTCAAAGAAATCTGAATTGTTTATGTATAATGAACAACTACTAATTAAAACACACATGAAATGCAGAATAAATCTCAAGTTATCACAATTCTATGTAAGGGAAGACCGGCGAAGTTTCAAACTTTAGTCAGGCTCCTGAACCTTTTGTGAACCCCATTTAATCCACTTTCTTTGAAAACCCAGTTTTAGCAAGTAAGTATAACCAGAACCCTCCATACCCTGGAAGTTTCCTCTTAAGAACCTTCTTTCCACTGGACCCCAACCTGCTCTTGGCTATAAATTCCCACTTGCCCATGCTATATTTGGAGCTGAGCCCAATCTCTCTCCCCCACTGTAAAACCTTATTGCAGTGTCCCTATACCTATCACAATGGTTCCGAATAAAGCCTGCCTTACCACTATTGATAAGTGTCATCAAATATTTTTTTTTTACAACATACCTGCTGATTTCTTGAAGAGTTACAGAAAAGATACATACAAATGCAATCAAAATTGAAATCCTGGCATAGTAAAAAGAAAAGAAAACAGCTGTTGGTACAGATTGGCACACTTGGTTTAAGTCAACACACTTCTGAGGTTTTGCAAAAGCCATGGATGTAAAATTTCAGTTGGATGGTGTTCAGCTACAACAGAGTCGGAGACGCACAGAATCACAATAGAAATGTTCAAATCGTAGAAGCTGGAGTTCTCATACCTAAAAAAGGTACTTGCTAGCACCTAGTGACCCTACATCCTCCCTCTATCTTTCATAATCTTAAGCTAAAAATCTAAGCCCTAGACCATGCAGAAGAATTGTAAACTGAGTCATGGCTCAACCCTATGTGCAAAGCCCTCTAATTCCACTTTTCACTGTAGTTGCTCAAGGGACTCTACTCCAGAGTCCTTGTACACACAGACTTTGAGACATGGGACCCCAAATTCTAATTTCATCTTAGATGAGAACGCACAGCAGAACCCGGAGGCATGGTGGATGCTGTAGCCAACAGCTTCACAGAGGGGCGCAAAATCCGCAAGTAAAAACTGTCCTGGAGTCACAGTTCAGATTCTTTCCAATGGGAACGGTCACAGCGATATTTTGCGTGTTCTCCATGTTTATAACCGTTATAAACATGATTAGCAGGATTTCAACCAGGTTTTCAGGGTTGCCTTGCCGGCAGATAAACTCCATGCACAGCCAGCTGTATATAGAAGCTGACTGCATAGATAACCAACTTGTCTAGAAAATAGCAATTTGTAAAGCCAGTCTCAAAAAAATTGGTAGGGGCAGTTTTTTTGCATTTTGCCCAGTAGGTCAGACGGAACAAAAATAAACATTTGTAAATTGAACAAAGGTAAAGGCGTAGGAGAGTACCTTTGGAGAATGACTAACATATTTGAATGCCTTTTTGGAACTGAAACCACAGAAAATGCTCTTCAGGGCCATATTCATTCATGGCCTCCCCCCCTGCAAAGTTCAAAAGCAATTTTAAATCATTTTAGTGAGCAGAGCTGAGGTACAGAGATTCTGTACACACTGAGACAGAAGACTGATCACTGTGTAAGCTGTCAGTCAAAAATTGGGGAAGATATCGAGTCAAAATTTATGACCCTCAATTTAGCATTCCTAAATTATAAAAAAAAAAAAAAAAAAAAAGAGTGTTGGGACCATCAGGATCAAGGGAGGAACTGTCAGTATGAAAAAGTCAATAAATCTGAAAATGGTTCATGGAATTTATTTTTGTGTGTGTCTAATACTACAGTAAGCAGTAGAGACACTAGAAAACTCATTGTTTTAAGTGGTTTTGTCAAGCGATCCCAAATGCTGTTCTGGGGGGGAAAGAAAAGGGACTTGTGAAATTTGAATGCTACAAGCACAACCTAAAAAGAGAATCCATCGTAACTCCCCTCCATTTGTGTTTCTAGAAATTAGATCTCCTTGGTCCAGTGTGACAATACATATCAGTAAATGCACATAAGGCTAATTAATCTATGTTGTGAAAAAATAAAAATATCTGCTTTCAGGTTCAGTGCTCTCGACCTGCCCCCAAATTGTCTAGGTTGTTCGTAGAAAGGGAACGTATCCCCCACGTAAGGCGATTTGGACACATTTCAATGTAAAATTTATAAGCCACAGATTCCTTAGGGACTCAATCCTGTTCATTCTATCGTCATAGAGTATAGACGCATAAGAATAAGAAATTAAATGATAAAATATATGTTAGGTAATGAATAGGCCATTTAGTTCCTCCAGGCAATCTCCTTTGCCCTAAGGAGAAAGAGAGCAAACTCTCAACAGGAAATATTCCTCTGAGCCCCACAAAATCATAAGTAGGAGAACCCAGTGGATTACCTTCATTGCTTCTCATTCTCTATCATATCCTAAATTTTATTAGCTATGTTGCAAGCTACTATAACTTGCATGTAATGTAAAATCTTACCATCAATATATCTGAAAAATATTTCCAGTTCCCTTACTAACCTTGGCTATCAGGTCCTTCTGGCCAACTGAGTCCGGATAAATACATCAAAGATATGGTGGGTTTAGCATTAAATAAACAAAACTAAAGTGAATTCATCCTTCTGATAAGTAGTGGCTTTCAAAAAAATAAGTAGTGACTTTCTGTTTGACTATTTTTCATTGGGACGATGGACTCCAGATTGGCAGATTCATTCTTTCCTGGCGCACTGAAAATTCTGATGAAATTCAGTCTGCTGAATTATTCTTCTGCGCGGTATCAGTTGCCCTTATAAACACACTCGCTTGATAGCTTCTTACTGCTTTCATTTCTTCCTTAGTGCTCTATTTTCCTAGATGCAGATGCCTTCAGTTAAGTGATGTTAAGGGATGCCCTGACCGTAAGGAGCTGACTGACCCCGAATATTCTGGCTGGCCAGACTGACATCACCAAGAACCCTCGTTTTACATGTATCGTGTTGCAAGGCTAGTTAGTACCAAGAATGGTAGCCTGCCCACCTGTCATCAGCTGTTTCATCTTCCCTTATCATTTAATGACTTAATTAGTTCCCTAAAATCTTAGTAGGGATAACTTTACTAAATCAGACCACCTACACTTCAGAAAAATCCACTCACTGAGAAAAGTGTGCACTGCCCTATAACAACAGATGGAAATTTCTAGGTGAACGTGATCAGAACATACAGAAATTCCTATTAGAACAAATAATCAAAGGAATAAGTTAAATTGTAAACCTTTCAAGAATGCTTCCCAGGTTAACTCAGACCATTTCCACCTTAAAAATACAAATAAATGGCTGTGTGACAAACCAGACTTTATGGGGGGCAAAAAAAAAGACCTTTTGCCACTATTCTCACCTGTCCATCCCTCATTTCTTTAGGAACAAACTCCATTTTTGTCACTGCATGATCTGGTATTTGAAAGAACCAAGATTCTTTGAAGTAGAAGGATATCGCCAATGGCAGAAAGAAAGCTAGTCCTAGTTTGTTCATAATCATTGTGTGGATACAGTTTCAAGGGCTGGTGACAGATTTAAGGGAGATTTAAGGGAGAGTGACCCCATCCTATGGACAACATGATTGTGATTTTGAACAACTTCCTTTCAAATTATTTCTCCTACAACTTAATTTATACTACTGAGATTTACTATTGCCAAAAACAACTACTTCTGATACCATAGCGACTAGCTATTTATTATCATAGTTAAGGGTAGATTCGCACCCGAAAAGGTTGTTCCTGACTAAATGTCCAAGTAAAGAACCAATACGTGTTTTTGCTTATCCAAGCCCATGATTCAGTCTTGGCTAAAATCGTGCTGCGTAACAAAACACCTTGAAAGTATTTTGTTTTCTTTCACTTGTCTGTGGATTGGGTAGAGGAGCTTTGTTTCAGGCCTGCAGTCAGTTGGCCTTGATTTTAGGCTTCGAATGCTATTTACATCAGTTCTATATTGGTTCCACATCATCTTTGGACCTTCAGCTGACTTGTGTCCATTCTTCTCATTGTTGGTCCCCGAAGAGCAAGAGGAGAGGCAGAAACATGAGTAACCTGTTGAAGTCTTGGCTCAGAGCTAGGAAGACTTCAATTTCTTTACCAAATTCCATTGACCAAAAAAAGTCCATGGCCGAGCCAAACATCAGTGTGGGGGGAAATAGACTCTGCACAATTTCTTACTTTGCAAGGTAACAAGCTAGGAGGGAATAAATAAAGGAAAATGGCGTAATCTGCCACAGGAAATGTAAATAATGGAAACCAGGCTCGTTAAGCCTCCCATTGACTGCAAAAGACCCTGTGATGTGAAAAATGTAACAGGAGAAAATATCTAGCATTACTTCCTAGGAAGTCTAGGGATGTATCTTTAATAGAAAAAAAAAAAGTAATAATAGTCATGGTAATTGAAACTCAGGCTCCCATGAGGCAAAGAGAATCATGAGTCTGAATCAAGAATAACCGAATTGGAAAAAGTCCACTTTATCCAGGAACCTTTGAGGACTAGATAAATTTTCTGCACAGCAGGAGGAATCTTTGACCGTCTGGACATTAGAAAGAATAATCACAAATCATTAAAAAGGGACATGGGTTATAATCAACCAAAGGGGCTTTTGTTATAATCAATCGTTCCGTCACGTATAAACACATGCATATGCAAAGCAATATAAGGAAGATCAGCCTGCTGGAACATGTGTGAATGTTACACCAGGCAGGTGTCAGGAGTGGCACCAATTGACCCAGGAGGCAATAGAAAGAATCTCAAGTTACTAGACTTAAGAAGAACAGGATATTATACAGAAACGGCCACTTTTGATTAGTGAGAGTACATGACTCTCCTTCAGGGAAGCACTCGAATTTGTTTTTCATTCATTTGCTTGGTGTTTTTGTTAAATGGGTAGTTGCATCATATGAGGTGAAGATTCATTACTATTATATTTCAGAAGTTTGAATACAATGTGATTTTGTTTATACAAATTGACTAATTAAAGGCTGGCTGAGGGCATATATTCATTACTGGCTCCCTCAACTCCAGTTCGACCCTCTTCTCTCCTGCAGTGTAGCTCACGGTTTTGCCCCACATGTGACCAAGTCCCCACCATCTAATGTATGAAACAGGAGTAGGACTGGAAGGTGGCAGTGATAACAAAGGCCTTTGCTTCCCAACTTTGTGGCTGTCAGGCAGCAATGCAGGCTCATTGAATCTTTGTGCACGGGTCACAGTGGAGGTGTGGTGGCCATTCCCTTAGCTCCTTCCTGCCCTCCATATTGTGACTAAGGCAGCGTCATTCGGACCCAGCAGCTAGACTTCCTGGCTCCCCCGTCTCACAATTATGGTAGGGGTAGCTGTTCCCTCAGAGGACTAATTCTAGGATGTTGCTCTAACAACCATTCTTGGAACCGCAACCTAAAGCAAGATACCCCTTAATTCACTGAACTAAACATACATTTTCATAAACAAACTAGAAAGCTGTGTCTAATCTCAAGTGTAACTGACACGTATCTCTGATAGATTTTCTGATAGAGCTATTCTGCCTTCTTAGGATATACCACACTTGATTATGATAACTTCTTTTGTAAATGCACAGACATACACATTGACCTACTACGTTCTTATGTTTTTTGTTTGTTTTGTTTTTTGTTCTTTTTGAGAGAGAAAGAGAGAGTGTGCGGGAAGTGGGCAGAGGAAAGAGAAAGAGTGAATCTTAATCAAGCCCCACACAGGGCTTGATCCTACAACTGTGAGATCATGACCTAAGCTCAAATCAAGACTCAGATGTTCAACTGACTAAGCCCCAATCTACTGTTTTCTTAAAGATATTGTGTCAACAATTATAATGAAAACAGGTATATATTTTATTTTCTCATACTATAGTTATTCATTCTGGAAATCAAGTGTATTAGTCAGGGATCTCCAGAGAAACAGAATCAATACTCTGTAGATGTATATATAAAAGGAGACTTATTATGAGGAATTGTCTCATGTAATTTTGGAGACTAAGAAGTCTCATGATGTGTTGTCTGTGAGCTGGAGACCCGAAAAAGTAGATGGGCTAATTCAGTCTGTATCCAAAGGCCTGAGAACCGGGGAGGTGGATGGAGAACCTAGTCCAGGTGTGAAGTCCTAAGAACCAGTAGTGTGGAGAGCGGAAGAGCGGTGTCAGTCATTCAGGCCAAATTCTTCTTTTCTCAGACATTTTATTCTATTTAAGCCCACACTGCACTGGATGATCCTCACTCACACAGGAGATGGCAAACTGCTTTACTGATTCAAATGCTAATTTCATCCGGAAACATCCTCACATGCCCAGAAATAATGTTTAAGCAAATATCTGGGCCCCCTGACGCGCAGATGAGTTGATACATAAAATTAACTGCCACATCAAGTTTATTTTTTTCCATACAGAATGAGTTAGTCATCTCACTCCCTTTTTATTTTTTTTTTGAAGAAAACTTTCCTAAGAGAGAAGTTTTTGGTTTCTTGACATAGTTTTATAACTTAACTATAAAGCCATATGTCACGTGCACACACACACACACACACACACACACACAAACCACACACATACCATACACACAGGGTGCATTTAATACGTCTCATTTAATAACACTTGCATGTATCATGTATATGTTTTCCATTATTACCAATTACTGAGAATTTTCCAGAAATTTCTTGCAGAACTTTCTAGCACTATTATTTAAATTTGCTAATTTATTAGTAAGTAAACAGTAGTTCACGATGGTCACTGTTTCTGCACACCTGTTTTACCTATTTTTATTCATCGTTCATTTTATATGTTCAGACTTTTCTCCCTTTCTCTTATTTTCCTTTTTCTAAATTTATCTACATTAATAAAATGTTTCAATTTTCAAACATCAAAAGGTTATGACAAATCATGTATAAGATGTCTCATTACCAAACTTTGTCTAATCATGCTACCAGTCTTTACGCCCAAGGCAGTACACAATATGCATGATACTATGCGTTACTTTTGTCACTTATCAATACAATCTGAAGATGTCATCACTTCCACATATTCAGAACTGCTTTTTTCCCCAAATTACACATTTTAAGTTTTTCATATGAGGTTATTTCCAACCTCTTAATTTTGTGATCATTGATGAATAATTCATTTTGTACATATACCACTTTGACATGAAACTTTTTCTTCTCAATGACTAGCAAACCTATGTTTGTATATGCACCGTATATGTATATTATATCTATATGTATACACACACACACACACACACACACACACACATATGTGTGTGTTTAAATATGCACACACACTAGTCATTGTGATATGAACCACAAATATTTTGTCCAGATTTTGCCTTCCTTCTGACTTTTCTAACTTCCACAGTAGGTAGTCTTATAAATTTCCTTTATTTTCTTTTGTTTTAAGGTCACAGATTTTTATCAGTCACTTTCGAATCACAGTTTAAGAGTCCTGAACGCAGGGCCAGGGAGTGATAGTGGAACAGGGACAATTCTCCCAGCTAGTGACTTGCCCTGGATTTTCCAGCAGCTGCTGAGTCACAGAGGCAATTTCCTGCTCCAGCGTTGCTTTGTCCCCTCCTCCGCCCCCAAGGGCCCTGACCCCGTCAGAGTGAGTATTCCAGCCAGACCAAGGACTGAATATTGTCCTGGGGAGGGATGGGGGAGGCACTTTCTTCTCTACTGGCTGTGACAGTACATGCTGAAATTAAAATGAAAAGCCCTTTCTCTGGAGATCAACTCATCTCTTAAAAAATACTGGTGTTATTCTTTTATACTCCCACATATTTTTACCCTGATATACAGTATTTCACACATATTTGAAAATGCTCCAAGACTTCATTACCAGCCAGGTATTTTTTCCACAGCATAATTGCGTTCTCTTATCTGAACTCATAGATGGCAAAGTTTAATTTTGAACCAAAGTATAAGTAATTAATATAAAAATTACAAATATTTGACAATAACTTGAACTTCTAACGTAATTATGAGTAGATAAATCTGTATCTAAATGAAATGACAAAGAACATATAGTTGATCCTTGAGCGATGCAAGGACTAAGGGGCCCCAAACCCCATGCAGTTGAATATTTATATGTAACTGGATTCTCCAAAATGTTAATTACTAATAGCCTACTTTTGACCAGAAGTCTTACTAATAACATAAACAGTCAATTAACACATATTTAGTATGTTGTATATATCATATGTTGTATTTTTACAATAAAGTGAAGCAGAGAAAAGAAAATGTTATTAAGAAAGTCAAAAGGAAGAGAAAAGATATGTTCTCGACAATGGTCTGTTTATCAACAAAAAATTTCTGTAAGTGAACCCAGGCAGTTTAAACTCATGTTCCTCAAGAGTCAAGTATGTAATAGAATTTTTTTAAGCCACATATTTTTGATATTACGACTCACAAAGCAGGGAAAGTTTGATCTTATATTTCATTGCTCTTATTCTGGTCATTATGGTTTTGTAATACTCATGTTAAATGGCCTTATGAATATTTTTTAAGTTTTTTTAATGTTTATTTATTTTTGAGAGAGAGAGAGAGAGACAGAGCATGCGCATGAGTTGGGGAGGGGTGTGATGGAGACAGAGGATCTGAAGCAGGCTCCAAGCTGATAGCAGAAAGCCCGATGTGGGGCTTGAACTCACCAGCCATGAGATCATGGCCTGAGCCTAAGTCCAACACTTAACTGACTCAGCCACCCAGGTGCCCTGGCCTTATGAATTTTGATGAACATATATTTGCAGTTTCACATGGGCTTTTTCTGTTGACCTGTTTATGTGTCCCCCTGATTGATTTGTGACATGTTATCTGATCACTGTAGTCAAGATTGTAACATATGTTCAGATTTTTCTCCTTCAAATAATTTTAATTAAATCAAAAATCAGTTTTCTTAAGTCCCAGTTTCCTTTTAAATCTACCAATATTTTCTTCTGGAACATTTAGGAAATCCTATCTACAATTCGGTCTTCAGCGTATCTAAAGTTTCTTGTGGCATCATGTATGGAATGGATGTAACTTTGATTTTTTTGAAATGATTGCTCAGCTGTACCTTTCCAGTTTTCCAAAAGTCCATTTTACATACTGCAGACTCTACACATATTTATCACGTTTTCAATTTCTGTATATGTGATTTTTTTCAGAATTGTTTATTTCGTTCTTTGCCTATTTATAATCCAATACCACATTGGATTTTAATTATGAGTGAGTTTTAGTTATTAAAGTTTTAGGACATTTTTTATCTGACGGTCTAGATTTAGCTGCTCTGTTTTTAGAAAGTTTCAAGTTATTATTGTTCATTAACATTTATATTTTAGAAACTTCTTATATAATTCCAGTAAAGGAAACCAGACCATATCTTTATTCAAACTGTTTTAAAGTTATACATTAACTTGGAGATATTTTTGTAACGTTTCTCCCTTCAAGAACGCATTATTTCACATGTGATCTAATGTACCTTTGAGACTTTCACAAGTATCTTGAGATTTATGATTACAATTCAGACATTTGTTAAAGTCATTCTTTGGTATTTTATGCATTGTGTCGTTTGTTGGTTTAAATAAAGTCTATGTCTGTATCTTAATATTATATCCTGCTAATGGACACTTTTCTTTCTTATTGCTTACAATAGTTTTCAAGTTGATCATTGTATCTGCCATTTGTTTTCAAACTCCTATCTACTGATGTCAACATGAACAGCAAATCAAATGTTAAATACTTGTGGGGCACCCGAATGGCTCAGTTGCTTAAGCATCAGACTCTCTGACCTCTGCTCAGATCATGATCTCAAGGTTCATGAGACAGAGCCCCATGTGGCGCTCTGTGCTGACAGTGTGGAACCTGCTTGGGATTCTCTCTTGTCCTCTCTTCCCACTCCCCTGCTTGCGCACACAAGCACATTCTCTCTCTCTCTCTCTCAAATAAAAACATATGAATTTTTTTTTTTAATTTTTAAATACTTGTGGTGGTTATAAGCATGATTCCTTGTTCCTGAACATACAAAGAATGTGTTTACTATGTCCTATATAGACAAGATGGGCAATGGGGATATTTATATATATTTATATTCATAAAAACTTGTTAGGGGTGCCTGGGTGGCTCAGTCAGTTAAGCATTGGACTTTGGCTCAGGCCATGACCTCACAGCTCCTGGGTTTGAGCCCCACAGGTCATGACATCACAGCTCCTGAGTTTGAGCCCCTCATTGGGCTCTTTGCTGACAGCTCAGAGCCTGGAGCCTGCTTCAGATTCTGTCTCCCTCTCTCTCTGCCCCTCCACCGCTCACGTTCTATCTCTCAAAAATAAATAAAAATTAAAAAAAATAAAAAAAATAAAAGAAATTGTTAAAGAAGTAACCATTTTCCATTCCTCTATTATTCGTTGTTATCATCATATATGGAGATAGATGTCCCCTTAAAAAATAAAATGATTCACTATATTAATAGTTTCCCCATTTTTATAATATAGATATATACATTCTTAAAGATAGTTCTACTTGAATATGATGTATTACTTTTTTGATTATGACATTGGATTCTATCTGCAAATATTTTCTTAGGATTTCTGCAACAATATTTGTACATGTTTGATGTTTCCTTACTATCTAAGCATGATTGATTGGACACTTCTTAATCCAAATTTTAAATAATTTAGTAATGATGTTATATTTAGTTCATTAAAATTATATTTTTCTTATATTCATATAATATGAAATAATTTAATGAATATTGGAATATTCTTTTTTTTAAGACTTTGGCAAAAATCCCTCGAGGAACTGTCTGAGCTTGGTATTTTGGGATGAGTTAGAAAAGTTTCTCTAGCCTATGAATGGAAATTGATCTATTCAGACATTTCTATTTCATCTGAGATTAGTTTTGGCAAGTTACATTGTAAATGTTTGCATAGACCAGTACAGAGCTGAATTTTTGTTTAAAGGTTGATCTGTCTGAATGTTCATTTCTCCCTTGCTACTTCTTATTTTGGGTGTTTATACTTCTTCTTGTACCTCCATATTAGGTCACTGAGAAATATATGTCTTAGATTTTCCCCAGAGACAAACTTTTACAATGATATATATAGTCTACAGTGTTTCTTTTTTTCTAACTCATTAGTTACTTTTTATCTTTGCTTCTTATTTACTTCTGCTTTCTAATAGCTTTTTAAATATTTTCTAACTTCAGGTTAAAAATTCATGTATTTTTATTAAAAAAGTATCTAAAAATAGTTATATATATATACACACATATATAATGACATAGTGTTTCAAGATACTTATTTCTTGCTTTCATTCTACCAATAGATTCTAATATGAGGTGTTTTCATTATTATTATTTTTTTTAAATCATGCTTCTCAATTTGTACTTCCAAATAGACCTGAAATTTTTCTGCTTTATTTTGTTTATTTTATGCAGAGCTTTTAAATTCAAAATGAAATTATCTGTTGCTTCTAAATTTATGTTTCAGTTTTAAGTCTCCGCGTCTTTTTGGATGCAGGATGGTCATGTCTAGTTTGGGGGACTTAATGAGAACTTTCTTTTGGGCAAATATGAATCATACATGGGCACTTGGGAAACTGTATATTGTTTTCTTCCACATTTTTTTATTTATTGCTATTTGAAAACTTAGCATTGAGAAAATGTAACACAATACAGGAAACTGATATATAGCTTAGTAAATTAGAAAAAAAAACCATTAATTTACCACCTAGTTAAGAAATAAGATATTATCTTCATACCCTTCTTTACCATTTGATCATTATTTTTGAGATTTTCATGGACATTGTATTTGGAAGAAAAAGTAGTACCAACTATAATTATATGAATTCAATATCATGATTCAGAATTTTATGGTGAGTCAAATGATTTAGCTTTGAGTCACTAAAAAGAATGGAGGTTTCATTCAGGATTACCAACTATCCAAAATGCAGCCTTTCAGGGTCCAACCACCACACTCAAGGAGTTTGCCACATATAATGTTGCCTTTTGTGATATTAACATTCCACATACCTCTCAACATGATTCTCCTAAAGAGATGGGGAGTGAACTAATCTTAACGTCTCACTACTGCTTATGGTCATGAATCCCTTTAGTGCTTATATTGTCAGCTGTGTCCCCTGGAATGTGGATGCCAAAGAGAGTTAGACATATAACAAATATATTGGCATTAACTCCTCTGGATGGTGAAGGGGAGAAAGAGTGGCAGCAATCAGGGAAAGCTTCCAGTCACAATGCAGACCAGACGGTAGTAAAGGAAAGTGGGAAGAGGATACAGAGGTAATGATCCCACTATATCTACATTTAATGAACCTTTTGGCTCCTGGATCCTGAAGAATGGCTATAATCTACCTCTAGTTCAACCAAGTAGTGGGAAAAGTTGCAGCTATAGCACTGAATGTGGAACCTTTGTGAGATCAAATTAATATGGCCTCAGGTTCATGGTTTGTGACCACTTGATTGGGCAAATGTATTTTTTCCTACACCAATTAGAAAAGAAAAGCAGAAATAGAGTACACTCACCGGGACTAGACAAAACATACACTTACAGCTTTGCCTGATACTGCTTTAACTCTCCAGCTCTCTGTCTCATGTCTATCAGGATATCTCTCATCACATTGCATTGATTTATTTTGTTGAAAGCATCTTCTTGATAGGGCAGGGTGACTAAAAGAGGTGGCTTTCTGGAGGCATAAGTAGGAAGAAAAAAAGAAAGGAAAGAAAGAAAAGGAAGGAAGGAAAGAAGGAAGGGAGAGAGAGAGAGAGAAAGAAAGAAAGAAAGAAAGAAAGAAAGAAAGAAAGAAAGAAAAGAAAAGAAAAGAAAAGAAAAGAAAAGAAAAGAAAAGAAA
>NW_024412397.1:11120883-11121355 GCF_014898765.1 Herpailurus yagouaroundi | reverse complement strand
AAAGAAAAGAAAAGAAAAGAAAAGAAAAGAAAAGAAAAGAAAAGAAAAAAGAAAAATATGTGCCCTTGATGCTGGGAATAAACCCTACAAATATCCAGGAACCATCCACTTTGGGAATATTTTTAGGATTCTTGTAGTCAGGACATCTGCCCACCCCCCTGACGTTCCCATCCCTTATCACAAGAAGGACATATGATGCTCCCTGTTAAGCCTCTTTTGTGATGAAGGCAACACACTTCACATTTAAGGACAGTGCAGGGCGCCTAGGTGGCTCAGTTGGTTGAGTGTCCAACTCTTGATTTTTGGCTCAGGTCATGATCCCAGGATTGTGGGATCGAGCTCTGAGTTAAGCATGGAGCCTGCTTAAGATTCTCTCTCTTTCTTTCTGCCCCCTCCCCTGATCACACTATCTCTCTCAAATAAAGTAAAATAAAATAAAATAAAATAAAATAAAATAAAATAAAATAAAATA
>NW_024412397.1:11046877-11120873 GCF_014898765.1 Herpailurus yagouaroundi | reverse complement strand
TAAAATAAAATAAAATAAAATAAAATAAAATAAAATAAAATAAAATAAATAAAAAAAAGAACAGTGGTTCTATGTCTAAGGGGGCATGGAAATCCATCAAGCATCAACTGAGTATTTTGATTTGTGGCATCCTGGGACCGGCTGACATGAAGCAGGTTCACCGTCCTAGCTGGGGTAATTGACTCTCAACACCAGGAGAGGCTAAATTGCTGCTACATATGAAGGCAGTGAGGACTATATGTGGAATACAGATGAACTTCTTAGGCATCTCTAATCCTCCTTTGTCTCAGAGTAACTGTGATTGGACATGCACAGAAATCTTAATGTAAGGAAGTTCCGGTTACCAGGCATGCAGATCTCTCAAGAGTGAGGGTTTGGATTACACCGTTAGGCATGTCCCTACAACTAACTTTATTATGAGTCATGAGCAGATAGTGGCTGAGGTTAACCAGGAAGAGGAGCGTCTGGGCTCAAATGCTGCAGTAGATAACAAATGTCCTTAGCTGGAGGCTGTCCAGTAACTGCACTCATCACAGCCGATTGGCAAATTATTTCTTTCAGGAAAAATTCTGGCTGCAATACATGAATCCACTTTTCCACTCACATTCAAGGAGCAGCTCCTCCAAGGTTCTGCTAGGTCTCTCTTTCTGAGGGGAGACTCAGAAGAGGTAGATTTTTGAGACAAGCTGCAACCCCCATTGCTGGATGGTCTTGGCCACCTACTCAGCCTCCCCTCCACTTTTTATTCTAAACTCCCGTCTTGCTCAGTGATGCCTGTATCTGCAAGTGGTCTTTCCTGGACCACAGTCATCACCTCGGTCTTCTGCTGCTGCATCTACAGTCCACTGAAGACACTCAGCTCTCCCCAGAGAAGCAAGTACCATAATACACTTTGTATCTCTTCCTTCTTCTTCTACTCCCCCGGTCCTCTTCCTGCATGATGTTGGCATTTTCCTCTTGTGGCCCTTGCTTTCTTTATGGGATAACTAGATTATTTAATCATCTTTTGCTACCAAGATAAACTATTGCATTCTTAACCATTTGTTATTATTGGATGGTTTCATCAAAAGGTGTTTTCAGTTGTCTTCCCATTAAAACCTTCTAAATCTTTATACGCCTAAAGTCTGTTACCAACTGTCTCTTTGGATCTTTCTTTCAGAATCTATTGAATTTTCTTTATTGTCATGGATGTCTTTATATTTTATCATAATATTTCTAGATGTTTTCTAGTCTCCTTTTTAGCATTTATTCTGGTAATTTATATCACCTTCAATATTTTTTTTTTAAGATTTATTGATCCTTATTAATTGATGAGAAAGCAAAAAGCAAGCTGAGGGCAAAACTTCAGCTGACACCCTACAACCCCCCTTTTCAGGTGGAATATGTATAACATTCCTCAGGCACTTATGACTGCCAAAGAACAAAGGCTAGGGAGAAACAAATGGTCAACTGATGAAGATTGAAGTCATTCAAGACAGGAAATCACACTATAGTTTGTAACTGTCTTAATGATTTACAAGAAAAAACACAATCTTAATAATAATCAGACCTCCAGGACCTATAGACTCAATTCCTGGAGCCTTAACATCACCTTCACCTCCATAGGATAGAAAACCCTATATAATCAGTCACTCCTTACAATACAATGCAGCTCTTTCTGCCCAGGGGTCTTGTCCCTGCACTATAATAAAAACACCTTTTTTTGCACTGTAAAATATCTCAAGAATTCTTGGCCATTGCACTCGATGATCCCATATCATTAATGTCTCCAATATTGCCTTTTGAATTTACAACTCTCTGAGAACATTTATCCTTATGATAAATTAATTCTGAGATTGTATCCCTGCTTCTTTAATTCTCTTTTATCTGTCGGTTGCCTCTCTCCTATAGTACCTATTTTCTTAAGTGTTTTTTTTTTTTTAATTTCCTTTTATCACATATTCTGTAATGGGCATCAGCTATGAAGCCAACCTTTTGATATTAAATAGTTGACTGGTGTAACTTCAGGCAGACAATATTTGGTCTTGTTTCTGACAGGCAGCATTGCTTCTTTAGAAATGTTTCTGTTTTCCTTTGGGCACTCTCCTGAGAGTCCTTTTACCCTGACAAGGAAGGGGGATATATTCTGAAAGGGGTTCAGAAGAGATTTCCAGAGGACAAGAGCTCACTTATATGTGCTTCACCTACTCCAAACCCAGAGTGTTATTTTCTGGCTAGATATGAAGAAGAATCAGACAATGGTGTAGGATGGGGAAGAAAAGGGACAGGACAGCAAGGTCTTGTCCCACCAACCCTTTCACAGAATTACGTTTTCTGTTCATTCCATTTCTGTCCCTGTTACAAGTTCCTCTCAGCTATGCTTGTTTTTTAGGTATATAAGACTCCCTTTCACATCTGAGGCATTTTAAGAGTTACATTTATGAAAGGAGCTGAGTGTTGTGGGGATTACTATTTCAAAAGTATATTCCTTTGAATGGCTCGGTTCACAGAAGCTAGTTGAGATTCCTCTTTTCCTGTCTGACCAAGCAGTAAATCAAACCTTCCTCGGGGTGGGGGGATAATAAGCAAATGTAAGGAAGAAATGAATTAAAAATTATCTTTACAAAACCTCTCCATCCTGAAAAACACAACCGAAGAATTGACTATAGGAGAATACATTCTCTCCATTAATACAAGGACGATTTATGGTTTATCTTTCTTACACAACAAAACATATGAAATAGTTAGCATTTATTTTCCATGTTGCAGATGAGACTCATTAGCTTACTTCTAGATTTGCATTTTTCCGTTTGATCAACTTTTAATATCAGATTGTTACATAAAGTATTATTCTAGATAAATACATACATCTCAATTGCTTTAAGTAGATAAAAAAATATCTGTGACACAGTAAATTAAATGTAAATAAAAGTCCTAATTTGCATTTTACTTTTTTTTTTTTTACTTTTTTTTTTCAACGTTTATTTATTTTTGGGACAGAGAGAGACAGAGCATGAACGGGGGAGGGGCAGAGAGAGAGGGAGACACAGAATCGGAAACAGGCTCCAGGCTCTGAGCCATCAGCCCAGAGCCTGACGCGGGGCTCGAACTCACGGACCGCGAGATCGTGACCTGGCTGAAGTCGGACGCTTAACCGA
This sequence comes from Herpailurus yagouaroundi, assembly GCF_014898765.1. Lineage (NCBI taxonomy): Eukaryota > Metazoa > Chordata > Mammalia > Carnivora > Felidae > Herpailurus > Herpailurus yagouaroundi. Next base: position 11,117,736 of record NW_024412397.1, on the reverse strand, counting down.
CTGCGCCACCCAGGCGCCCCCTAATTTGCATTTTAAAGAATAGTCAAGTTATTATTTCTAGAACTGCCAACTAAGTCTGATATATATTAATCCTTAAATAACTGATACCACTTGTAATATTTTTCCGGTGGTCATTTCTGCATATAGATGTTAGTGGGAATGGTTCTAAATACAAAGAGTATAGTAAGGCATATAGATATAGATAGATACACACACACACACACACACACACACACACACACACACACACATACTACATACATTTATACACATACATACTCAGGGTAAAACCATATATAAAATCATTTTCTCTCTAGTTATATTTTGAGTTATGTGATTATGAATATCCAGAGTGTGATGGTACACACAGAAAATATTAAAGCCAAATATCATGAAATTAATGTATTTTCTTCCCTGTAATAAATCTGTAGCTTGTACATATAAAAACTGAAATTCTTGATTTATTCTCTATGACAAAGAAAAACATTTTCTTTGGAATTGTTGTAAGCATAAACAGAAATGTACTAAAAATGAAGAAAAATACATCTACGAGGCCCCATGTGTAGAAATAGTAACATCTCCAAAATAATGTGTTGTAATGAAGAAAATACTGGAATAGTAAATGAGTAGAATGAGAACAGCATGCATAATTCAGCAAATTTTAAATGACAATTCTGGATATTCTGAAGGAAAATTAAAAGTAAAGGTGGACACTTCACCCTTAATCCATATTCTCCTCCATCAGTCATGTTATAAGACTATATTTTCTTGTTTATTTTCTACTTTTGACTAGCACTGTGGGTTTATAGTTGATAACAAAACAGTTGCGATTAAGGTGCATGCTTTTGAAACAGAATTTAGGGAGTCAACTTTCAATGAAATAATCTTTTCAGGATAGTATAGATAGACTTCGGCTACACACACACACACACACACACACACACACACACGCAATGTTTTCAGGGCAGACTCGGAGAACGCTGTCAGTCTGCACCATCATTCTGTGAACTTGACATGAGCCTTGAGGTACTCACTGAATCTCAGGACCACAACAGTATTGTCTTCAGAATCTAATTGGACAGTCGCCCTCCCTTCTCAGGCTCCCAAAGAGGGTTCTAAAATTGAATAGGAATGGATTTGCAGCTCTGCACTGGAAAAATAGATTACTGTACACATGTATTCAGAGGACTCTTGGGTTGAAACGGGGTTTTTTGTGTAGCCTGTATTTCCCCATCCTTAGCCCTTTGTATTTTAAGGGACATTTCATTTTTACAAATTTCTGAGTCGCATCCTTTCCTGTACACAATGTGCACTCTTCTACTCCATGTTTTTGCCACAAGAAGCAATCATCTAACATTACCCAAAAACCTGTGGAGATACAGTTCAAGAAAGATCCTTAAACCCTAGAATTTAAATATCGCTAAGACATACTCAGATGTTAAAGTTGTATCTGAATTATGATGATTGTAATATCCACCTGATGAATCCTCATTCAGCGTTTCAGATTACTAGAGCTACTCGCTCTCGCTCCGTGATGATCTGTTGGGGTCATTTTTCATTCCTTAATTCCTTCAGTTAACCAAAGGACACTCTAGAAAACACCTGTTTCTGCTTCATGTTATCTGAATTTAACTGGATTTCCAGAAAAAAAAAATCAAACAAATGTAGGTATTCTAAGGACAAATATTTTCTCAGAGACATCACAAATTTGCACTAAAACTGTCAAGATCAACTTTGGAAGATCTGTGAAAACTAGTCCGACATTTACACATATATATGCGTATCTTGAACAACAACACTAACAACAAAGCAAATTAAAAAGGTAAGAGAGCTCAATGGTGTGATTATTTCCCCTGCCCTACACTCTCTCAGGCTTTGCAGTGGTACTGAAGAAATCAGCCTATATAGTCAAAGCGGAACCCTAGTCCCTATCCTGGAAGAAGCAGAGCGGACCTTATTCTCAAATAATTATATTTGTCTGTTTTAAACTGTCTGTGGGTTACTATCTGAAGGCAACATAATTATATATATAATATAAATGAGAGTTATACCTGTACACACACACACACACACACACATATAGATTATATATATATATATTCTATATATTATATTTATATAAAACTATATATGTAATTCTATATATTATATTTATATATATATGTATGTATGTATGTGTGTATATATATATATATATATATATAATTCTAAAGAAAGCACCAACAAGTTTAGTAAAGTAGCAGAATAAAAAGTTTGACATACAAAAGCCTGTTGTGTTTCAATGCATGAACAATAAATTATCTGAAATGGAAGCTAAGAAAACAATTTTATTTTCTTTTTTTTTCAACGTTGATTTATTTTTTTGGGACAGAGAGAGACAGAGCATGAACGGGGGAGGGGCAGAGAGAGAGGGAGACACAGAATCGGAAACAGGCTCCAGGCTCTGAGCCATCAGCCCAGAGCCTGACGCGGGGCTCGAACTCACGGACCGTGAGATCGTGACCTGGCTGAAGTCGGACGCTTAACCGACTGCGCCACCCAGGCGCCCCAAACAATTTTATTTTCAATAACATCCCAAACATAAAATACCTAGGAATAAACGACACCAAGGAAGTAAAGGATTTGTACACTGAAACCTACAAAACATTGCTGAAAGAGAGTAAATAATATCACGTAAGTGGAAGGACACTCCATGTTCATGAACTGTAAGACTTAATATTATTAAGATGACAGTACTACCTAGAATGATCTTGACTCAATGAAATCCCTATCAAAATTCTAATGATCTTTTTTTTAGAAATGAGAGAGTCAATCACTAATTCATATGATATTTCAAGAAGCCCTAAATAAGCAAACAATTTTGAAAAGGAACAAATTTGGAGGACTCTCATCTTCTAATTCAAAACTGCCTACAAAGCTATCATAATCAAAACAAAGGGTGCTAACATAAGGATAGACAAATAGACTAATGGAATAGAACTGACAGTCCAGAAATGAACCCAATTCATTTTCAAAAGGGATCCAAGACCATTCAATGAATAAAAAATGGTCTCATCAACATATGTGCTGAACCAAATGGATTTTGACTTGCCAGTAAATGAAGTTGGACCCATACCTCACAGAATAGACAAAAGTTGTCTCAAAATGGATCAAAGACCAAAATGTAAGATCTAAAACCATGCAATTCTTAGAAGAAAACACAGGAGTAAATCCTTGCGATCTTAGCTTTAGCAGTGGATTTTAGATAGTACAACAAAAATACATGCCACAAAAGGAAAATATATAGACAAACTGTGCCTTATTTAAAAATAATCAAATTAAATAAAAAGGTTTGTGCATCAAAGGATATTATTAAGAAAGTGAAAGGACAATCTATAAAATGGGGGAAAATGTTTTCTAGTCAGATATCTGATAAGGGTTTAGTATTTACAATATATAAAGAACACATAAAACTCAACAACCAAAAGACAAACAATCCAATTGAAAAAATAGGCAGGATACTTGAGTAGACATTTTTTCAAAAAAGATATGCAAATGATCAACCAGCACATGAATTGAAAACGGTGCTCAAATACTTTGAATGTTAGTGCTCATTGCAACACTGCTGACTACAGCCAAAAGGTAGAGAAGAATTCATCAATAGGTGAATGGATAAACATACTGTGCCATATCTTTACAATGGAATATTATTCAGCCATAAAATGCATTAAGTATTGATATATGCTACAACATCGATGGCCTTCAAAAGCATTATGCTAAATGAAAGAATCTAAACACAAAATGGTATATATTATGTCATTCTATTTATATGAAATATTAAAAATACATAAAGCAAAAGAGACAGAACGTGGATGGATGACTGCTTGGGCTTGAAGAGGCATGAAACAGAGAATGACTGCTGAGTGGTTATGGTGATTTGGGGAGGTGATGAAAATGTTTTGAAACATGATATAGGTGGTTTGTACCATATACTGAATGTACTAAATGCCACTGAAGTCTACACTTTGAAATGGTTATTAGTGTAAATATATATTTATACACTGATATTAATATAAATCAATATCAATAAAAACAATCAAACCAATATATTTGTCTTCCAAAATTAACTAGACAATTTGTAACCAAATACACTCTTCAGAATTGCTATGAGTGATAAAAAGTAACTTATTCTTAGGGGTGGTCATAGTGAACTCACAGTTTTAAAATAAGTAGGCTTCTATTTAGTTATACTGACAAAAGCCTTTCTTAGCTTGCTTTTACCTGCATGCATTTTTATTTAACTCTGACTATCCACAACAATCTTCCCTAACATAATCCCACTGCTTCATCCTTGAAGAAATAGAAAAGTTATTTTCAGTGAATTTTTCCCACCAGAGCCCATTTGCTTCATTGAGACAGAAATGTTAGAAAATAAATCATTTATGTGTAGACTATCTACATTAGCTAAATTGAATCCATTCTGAGATGTTTTTTGATTTGTGTTTTTGAAGCTAAAAGATATTTCTTTCTAATTATTTCCATGTCTTCTCTCTCTCTCTCTCTCTCTCTGCCCATACACACACACACACACACACACACACACACACACACACACACCACATTTACCTTTATTCCATTCTACTGATTAACATTAGTTTGGTGTAGTGAAAATGTAATCTATATTCAAAATCAGAAATGGCTCACAAATTTCAATTATAGCCTAAAATGTTTTAGAACATTTAGAATGAAAGTCAAACATTATAAAGACCTAGAGAAAAAGGTTTTACTATTGTAATATTACTGCATTCATTTATGAATGAGATATAACGGTCTTCTGAGAAGTGGAAAAGAAAAGGTATCCAATATATGTTAGAATTACAAAGGTTAGAGAAGGTAAGGTTAATTTCTAGCATTCAATAGGATTAATGCTGTAACAGATAATGTTGATTAGGAAATATATAGCTGGTAATTTAGATACGAATAAAATTTATATGGGTTTCTAAAAGTATGCGCAAAATGATAGACATTGGCTTAGTATTATCATTCCATTTAAAATAAATGGTATAGACAATGATGCCTGAATGGTTAGATTAAAATTATTGCCGAATATATGTCATTCCCCGAAGCTTCCTGTCTTTGGAACTTTAATGGCAGTGGTCACCCCGCTTATGCCAAACATCTGGCAGCTCCTTTGGAAACAACCTTTGCCTTTGAATCACAGTTCCAGATCTCGGACAAGAATTTAATTTTATCACTGCATTAACAAGAGAAAGCATCCAGCACCTGCCTTCCTGCTGATGTGGAGACAATAGATTCTGCCATTTTAACCTCTAAGTTACACGACGACCATGCCCTTTTTCAAATTATCTTTTAGGGGGGAAATGCCACAAAAGCTTGACTTCAGCAAAGTGCTGCTGTCAGAATTTTATTCACACTAAATGGCCTCAGCATGTCACTGCTTTCCTGTGGGAACTGCAATGGCTCCCTGTCAAATACCGAATTGATTTTAAAATTGCTTGATGGCTTCCGAGGAAAAGCAGTTGGGAGCGGTGTATTTATCCCAGTCAGTGTCAGTGCACAAGCCAGGGTCTCTTCCAGCGGTTGTGAAACATGTTTATGCCGCGTGCCCAGCACAGGAGACGTCAAGCCTCAGGCCCCACACTTAAACTCCTCCGTATGCTGATCACAGTACTGCCGTCAGACATGCACTTGGAATATCAGGTGTATGTGCAAGTGAACATGTTTGGAATGTTTACGTTCATACGTAAGGCACATCGATATTAAAAAATCATTTTAACAGGTGACCTTTTGTACGGAGATTGTACAAGGATAGAACCGCACTATATATGCAGTATAGGATTAGGGGAAAAAAAATAAATGTTTTCAAACACAGCTAGGCACTTTTACATTTTGAACTCAGGAAAGGGCACAAAGAATAAATCAACAAGGCTTGTGAATTCTCCAAAGATTCAGTAAATTGGAAGACAATTAATCTTTATTTTCATTATGCCTATGAACGTGCCTTTGTTCAAAACTCAAAGAATGAAATAAAAAACCCTCACAGAATGAAAAATTGCACCCGGTGTGATCCAGAGCACACATAAGCACAATATAGTGAATCATTAAGCTTGTTTGTCTATGTCTATTTTTGAAGGAACATAAGTGGATTGTTTTTGTAAGAGAAAAAAAGTAATTATTAGGAATTTTAAGAAACCAGGAATATAGGAAAAGACAAAAGAAAGTTTTAAAATATCAAGTCAATTTCCACCATGCAAAACTACCATCTTTTAACACAGCCAACCTCATCCTTCCTAAGGGGGATAGCAAATGGCACAGGTGTGTGTGTGTGTGTGTGTGTGTGTGTGTGTGTGAGAGAGAGAGAGAGAGAGAGAGACAGAGACAGAGACAGAGAGAGAGAGACAGAGACAGAGAGAGAAATATCAGGGAATACATAGTCACCTGGAACATCACAGAAGAACAAAAGGGACATTGTCCCTATGCCCTATGGTACATGGAGCACAGGATGTGACGCAGAGGAAAATAGAAGGACATTATTTAGGGCTAAAAGAAAGAAGTGATATTCACAGGGAGTAGCTAAGTGCAATGAGAAAAGGATATAACTCACCTGGAGAGAGAGAAAGAAAGAAAGAGAATTCTGCAAATGGGAGACTGCCAGTGTGAAAGCAACCAGGGGTGATTTTGGAGCATCAGAGAGGCACTGGGGGTGGGGCCCCATTGATGTATTGCCTAACAACACCGACGCACGAATTCATCCAACGATGACAGCCCAGAGAAGCTGAAGCTTCTGTCATGACTGAGAAGGATGATTTAGGAGGCATGCTGGGATCAATGTGATGACGTCTCGGGGAGAATGTATGGGTGGAATCAATTTTAACTTTACTAATTCTCTCCTTCCCCTGTGCTATTTTTGGATAGTTAAAATAAAGAGGAAGGCCGCGTGTTAAAACCAGAAACAGTTGTGACAGGGACCAGTCGGCTCAGGTGGGCTTCCCTGAGGGGTCCCTGTAGCGGAGTCCTGGCCAGAGAAAAGCCCATTTATCCAAGGACCTGAGAGCCTATGCATCTTTTCTATAGGATTCCTGGGACAACATTTATCAAAACACCTGACTCTGAATGCCTTAACACCTTGTTGTTTACTGTCTTGAGTCCGGCAGTGGTGACATCAACAAGAGTACTTACACTTCCCTGTACTTGTTTAAATACTAAAAGAATGCAATAAGATGTTTTCTGATGTTTCACTGCTGGCAGTTTTTTAACCTCACCCGTCCCTCTTCCCTTCCACCCCACATCTGAACAAGCCGATAGAAACCGTGGGTCCTTCCTCCTTAAGCGTAGGCAGGAAATTCAATCAGAAAGTCCCTGCTTATGTGTGGAAACTCTTATCCTGACCGTCACCCCTAACCAGAATGAAACCCCAGCCAGTGTTCTTTCTTGCTCTCAAGTCATTTCATACCTGCTTTGGAGGCCTGCCCTGTTTTCTCCAAATACCTTAATTATGCACCGAATAACCCTTTAATACATGCTTGGGGTGTGTGTGTGGGAGGGGGAGGGCATCATCAGTCTTGACACCCAAACCAAATTATGCCGCAGGGTTCATTTGTTTTTGCAGAGTGAAAATAACAAACACAATCACAAAAAATCCCTTAATTTTTTTTGGATAGAAAATTGATTTGGATAGAAAAATGATTATGGATAGAAAGCAATATATGTATTTTCAACACTAAAAGGACCCTAATTTCTACCTCCAAAACTATAGTGGCTTCAATATTGATCTTGGATAACACTTCAAAACAAGATGTTTTGTCACAACTTATCAAATAACAGTCTGTTAAGGGTGAATGTTTGCATGGCTTTGGTAATGGGCAGGGGGAACACTTGACTGAGCTAAAAAACAGAGCAAAACAAAACATTAACAATCCTACATTCTAAACAGAGCTGCAAATAGTTAAAATTTCCTCCAAGGGTTATTAACTGTCAGGCCAATTAACTCTCCTACCCTGTCTACCATAACTTCATCCAGATGTCCAAAATGGAATCCACTATGGAGTCCTTTCTTGGACCCATGCATATGAGCAGTTACTTCACAGAGGGGAGTGACTGGACAAATACACAGTCAGAATTAGAAGCATACATTTTGGAAAAGTTGAGAATATTGTAACTTTTTCATCCTGTTCACCTGTGGACTGGAAGTAGAATGTTCCAACCAGCCAAGTTCAAATAGAATCATGAGCAGATTTTGAGGTGCTTTCAAGGGAGTTATTGTCTACTCGTTGCCAGCAAGATGTCTGTTTAGGCTTTGGACTGATGTCCTCTGTACCTTCCGGGTAGGACAAGGGACATTGAAGAGAGAACATTATACCAATGCCAAGAAATTTCATATAATTTTTGTGGGAATATTATTTTTTGCTTTTTCTATCAAAATCTTGAGTTGGTCACCTGCAAATGAAGACACTGAACAACATGGACAAACATGATGAGTCTGGACATGATGCAGTGTCTAAGTCATTTATGATGCAGAATGCAGTCTTGTTAATGAATCTTTCCCTGTGGACTCCGTGAGTGAAACAGGAATTGGTAGATTCTGTTTCTAATTTTTAAAAATTTTTAAGTTTATTTATTTATCTTGAGAGAGACAGAGAGTGTGTGAACGAGTGGAGGAAGGGAAGAGAGAGAGAGAATCCCAAGCAGGCCTTGCACCAGCAGCACAAGGCCCAACGCAGGGCTCAAACCCACAAACTGTGAGATCATGACCTGAGCTGAAACCGAGAGTGGGACGCTTAACCAAGTCACCAGGTGCCCCTATATTGTTTTTGTTTAAAATTTTTTTAATTCTTATTTTTGCGAGAGAGACAGACAGAGTGTGAGCAGGGGAGGGGCAGAGAGACAGGGAGACACAGAATCCAAAGCAGGCTCCAGGCTCTGAGCTGTCAGCACAGAGCCCAATGCGGGGCTCGAATTCAAGAACTGTGAGATCATGACCTGAGCTGAAGTCGGATGCTTAACCGACTGAGCCACCCAGAAAATATTCTGTTTTTTAAAAATCTCTTTAACTTATGGCACACATCACTGCATATTTATGGTAAACTATATGCTCTTTAGTGTGAATTTTGCTATTAGACATATTTACACTTAAATCCCATCTCTCATACTTTATTTCACTAAGCAGGAAATAATGAACATTTTGTTTCAATTATTATAATTAAAATATTTTGTTAAATAAATATTATAACAGGAAATTTTAAAATATATGTATTTAAAATCATATTACAGGATCCTGGACCTACTGAAATGCCCTGATAAGGAAAGAAACCAGTATTTAATAGTTGCTTATTCTTAGCTAGGTCATATGTATTTTTTGAGCCTTAATTTCCTTTTGTGTAACATGATGATCTTGCACTAAATCAGTAGAGTTTGGGGAAACTACATAGCATAGTGTTTAAAACCACAGTCTCAGGAATCAACTTGCTTGGTTTTGAAGTCTGATTCTTCCTTTTAATAACTGTGTGAAATTGGGTAAGTTATTTAAACTCTCTGTCACATTTATGACAGGGATACTTGAGTATTAAGTGCTAAATGCCTATGAGTTCACCTGGAATGAATGAAAGTATATCCCTTTCTATATTATTATCATGAATCATTGAATATAAATAATTAAACATGAGCAATTAATAATTAGACTTAAATTTTAAAAGAAATTTCCTGATGGGTCACTTATCAGATAAAATATTTACAAAATAGTTCATTTCAGCATATAGCATAGGAAATGACCTAATCTAGAACATAAGCTTATTTATTCAACTGACAAATTTTTTTTTAAATGATACAAAAAAAATCAACGTGATACACCACATTAATAAAGGAGAGGATAAGAACCATATGATCCTCTCAATAGATGCAAAAAAAAAGTATTTGATGAAATATAGCATCCTTTCTTGTTAAAAACCCTCAAGAAAGTAGGAATAGAAGGAACATACCTAAACATCATAAAGACCATATACAAAAGACCCCAGCTAATATCATCCTCATTGGGGAATAATTGGGAAACTTTCTACTGAGGTCAGGAGCACGACAGGGATGTTCACTGTCACCACTGTTGTTCAACATTGTACTGGGAGTCCTAGCCTCAGCAATCAGACAACAAAAAGAAATTAAAGGCATCCAAATCAGCAAGGAAGAATTAAAACTTTCACTCTCCACAGATGGCATGATACTCTACACGGAATACCTGAAGCCTCCCCCCTCCCCCAAATTGCTAGAACTATTACAAGAATTCAGCAAATTCGCAGGATAAAAAATCAACATAGAGAAATCTGTTACATTTCTATACATCCATACTGAAGCAGTAGAAAGAGAAATCAAGGACTTGAATTGATCCTATTTATAATTGCACCAAAAACCATAAGATACCTATGAATAACCTAACCAGAGGTAAAAGATCTGTACATTGAAAATTATAGAACACTTATGAAAGAAATTGAAGAAGACACAAAGAAATGAAAAAAACATCCCATGTTCATGGATTGGAAGAACAAATGTTGTTAAAATATCAATACTACCAAAAGCAACCTACACATTCAATGCAATCCTTATCAAAATAGCCCCAGCATTCTTCACAGAGCTAGAACAAACAATTCTAAAATTTTGTATGGAAACAGTAAAGACCCCAAATAGCCAAAGTCATGTTGAAAAAGAAAACCAAAGTGGGAGGGATCACAATTCCAGGCTTCAAGCTATATTACAGAACAATAATCATCAAGAAAGTATGACACTGCCACAAAAGCAGACACACAGATCGATGGAACAGAATAGACAACCAAGAAATGGATCCACAACTATATGATCAACTGATCTTCAACAAAACAAAAAGGATATCCAGCGGAAAGAACACAGTCTCTTGAACAAATGGTGTTGGGGAAACTGGACAGCAACATGCAGAAGAATGAGACTGGACCACTTTTTTACACCATACACAAAAATAAATTCAAAATGATTGAAAGATCTAAGTTTGAGACAGGAAGTCATCAAAATCCTAGAAGACAACACAGGCAGCAACCTCTTTGCCCTTGGCTGGAGCACCTTCTTACTAGATACATTGCTGAAATCAAGGGAATCAAAAGCAAAAATGAACTCTTGGGACTTCATCAAGATAAAAGCTTCTGCACAGCAAAGGACACAATCAACAAAACTAAAAGGCAACCTAAGGAATGGGAGCAGATATTTGCAAATAGCATATCAGATAAAGGGCTAGTATCAAAAATCTATAAATAATGTATCAAACTCAACACCCCAAAATGAAATAATCTAGTTGAGAAATGGGAAGAAGATATGAACAGACACTTCTCCAAAGAAGACATACAAATATGATTATACAAACAGGCATACAAATAACTAACAGACCCAGGACAAAATGTTCAACACCACTCATCACCATGCAAATACAAATCAAAACCACAATGAGATACCACCTCACACTTGTCAGAATGGCTAAAATATTTATAGATAAACATTTTATCATAGATAAGTATTAAATACAGGCAAAGATATGAAGAGGAACTCTCTTACACTGTTGGTGCGAATGCAAACTGATGCAGTGACTCTGGAAAACAGTGTGGAGGTTACTCAGAAACTACCCTACAACCCAGCAATTGCACTGCTAGGTATTTATACAAAGGATACAAAAATACAGATTCAAATGTTTATGCACCCCAACGTTTATGGCAGCACTATCAACAATAGCCAAATTATGGAAAGACTCCAAATGTTCATGTCCATCGACTGGTGAATGGATAAAGAAGGATAAAGAATGTATACACACACACACACACACACACACACACACACACACACACACTGGAATATTAGTCCTTAAAAAGAATGAAATCTTGCCATTTGCAACGACGTGGATGGAACTAGAGTATATTGTGCTAAGCAAAATAAGTCAGAGAAAGACAAATAATGTATGATCTTGCTCATATGTGGAATTTAATAAACAAAACAGATGAACATAGGGGAAGGGAAGGAAAAATAAGATAAAAACAGAGAGGGAGGCAAACCATAAGAGACTCTTAAATACAGGGAAGAGACTAAGGGTTGCTGAAGGGGAGATTGAAGGGATGGGCTAGATGGGTGATGGGCACTAAGGAGGGCACTTGTTGGGATGAGCATAGGGTATTATATGTAAGTGATGAATCACTGAATTCTACTGCTAAAACCAACACTATACTGTATGTTAACTAACTTGAATTTAAATAAAATCTTGGAAAGGAAAAAAATAAAACAATAAAGTGATACAAATCACTGCAGTTACAAAATTGTTACCAACATCTTTTTAACTTTTTAGTATTTTTCCTTAATAAATGGGTTGTATCCTGCAAAACTATCCATTTGGTGAAGTTGATTTCCGTACATTTTTTAGAAGATAAGAATATATTTTTCTATTTAACCACAGGAAATTGAGGAAGCAGATGAAACTTGAAATTGAATTTTATGAGAGATAAAGGGAACAATTACAGTAAAATCACTTTAAGGTGGTTCCATAAGGCGCTCCCTCAAAAAGCATTAACAGGAAAATCTTCTTAGGAGAACTATGAAAAAAATATATTGACAAGTAATGGATGAAAAATATTTTGTAGTCAAAAACCCCTTAAGAAAGTTTTTTTATATTCGTATTTCTTAGTGTGAGTTTTAATGGTATCGATGTGTTACATTTCTTTTCCTACTGATGACTGAGAGAACTGCTATTTTTAGGTTATTTACAAGTGCAATACTATACATTTTCGCTTCTGTTGCCATCTTAAATTCTGGCTTTCAGTGTTCACTCTAGGCTACATGGGACTCTCCCGTGTTTTAACATGCATAGTGTTCCGATAGAACATTTTTGACGCATATCCAAAGTAAAAATGTGTGTACATAATCAAGTTTGCATTAAAAAAATGTGGCGATATGTAACAGAAACTATACTTGGGGCATGCTTATGATTAATCAGTCCTCTTATGCAATCCTGACTTCACCCATTGATTTCAGAATCCAGCTTATGAAACTATTGTCTGACATATAATCATATCATGTAATGTACTGTTTATCGTATATACTCTGCTGTTTTTCTGTTACCTTAGTGAAGGGGTGCTAACCTGCTCTGACATGAGATACTCAAACAAGATCATTTTTCTCACATATGATGCTTCAGTGTGAATGCTCTATGTCTGTGGGAAATTCTCCTTCATTTGTTGATTAAGACTCAGGACCCTTCTAGGGCGCCTGAGTGGCTCAGTTGGTTGAGCCTCCAACTTCAGCTCAGGTCATATCTCGTGGTTCTTGAGTTCAAGGCCCGCATCAGGCTCACTGCTATCAGCGCTGAATCCACTTCAGATCCTCTGACCCCCCACTATGCTCCTCCCCTGCTTGTGCTCTCTCTCTCTCTCTCTCTCAAAAATAAACATTAAAAAAAAAAAAAAAGACTCAGGACCCATCTGCCTGGTTACTCCTTTCTCTCCCCGGGCTTACTCACTATTTGCAGGGTTGAGACCTGGGTGCCATGTCTAGGCTGCAGAAGGCAAAATGGAAGGATAGGTGTGAAGGTAGTATGCTGATGACATAAAAGTCCTCAGTCGGAAACGAACACTCCTGCCCACACTGTATTTCCTTGGCAAAAAGTCACACCTGCATGAAAGGGGGACTGGGAATGAAGGCTTTGATTTTTTGGCTTTGTCCATTTCGCAACAACTTTTATTTTTATGACAGATTCCTCAATTTTTATGACATGTATTTTTAGCTCAAATCATTGGATAACAATCGGCTTTCCTTACACACTGTGTTATGGAAAAAATATTTCGATATTAGCCTACATTGAAGGCATTCCTCCTCAATTTAAAAGGCACCCAACAAATAGGTTTGGTCTGCTGCATGAAAGGGAAAGTAAAATCAAACCTACACACAAAAAATCTATTGCACATACTGCCGTAACTACCCTCCATCGTTGAATTTATCACAGTTCAACTGCCAAGCCATTTTTATTTTGTCTACTCTTGTCTTAAATTTTAATTCTCCAAGTTATAACTAAAGACAATAGTAAGAAAATCAGAAGAAGTGTAGATGCAGAAGATGTGTCACTGTCCCGCACACATTATTTCAAGAACCTCCATTTTCAGACACAATGAGGGAATAATGCCCTTTTGAAGTGTATCAAATGATCTCCACATTTTTTTTTTATTTTTTTTTTTTTAAATTTTTTTTTTCAACATTTATTTATTTTTGGGACAGAGAGAGACAGAGCATGAACAGGGGAGGGGCAGAGAGAGAGGGAGACACAGAATCGGAAACAGGCTCCAGGCTCTGAGCCATCGGCCCAGAGCCCGACGCGGGGCTCGAACTCACGCGAGATCACGCGAGATCACGCGAGATCGTGACCTGGCTGAAGTCGGACGCTTAACCGACTGCGCCACCCAGGCGCCCCATAATGATCTCCACATTTAAAGGCAAGCATCTGTTAACAACATAAATAAAATGCAACTAAAAGCATAAAATATGTAGGCATATGGGAACAACTATAAAAAGCTTTTCTCTCGATTTCCAATAAATTGTCCATGGCTCAGCTGCAAACAGAGAGAGTCCACGCTAAGTCTGGAAATAAACACAGTTCATTATACATCGGAAAAATATTTGGAAATACACCAAATATAAGCATACCTGAAATATTTCTATCATTATTGTACCTGGTATAAAATGTTTAGTTTCAGTTATCATTTGTGTGTTGACTGTGGGAGGAGAGATTGGCGAACTCGTGTCCATCTTTATCATCGATATTTGTCTTGAATTAGCTTCATAACCCACACTGCATTATATCACTATCCTTCTCTTCCCACGATTTCCCTTTATGTATACAACAAGCAGCATCTCTGATCTCGAGCTAACTGGAAAGGTAAGTTCTTTCAAAAGTGACTGAAATGCAAAAGTTTGAAACTATCTCCTTGTAAAATAATGTGAATGCAGTTGCTAAGTTTCTGGCATTTGTCTTTTCTTTAGGCCTGGAGTTTAGAGGACAATCGTTTCCAATCGAAGTCCTAACTGTCCAATTTTCTAGTCCTATTGCCAAAATATTGATATTTTATGGGATGATATTTTATAAGTAATCACTTCAAATTGAAGTTCATGAAAAAAATCCCCCAGATTTTGGTCAATGTTTTTGTGCTTTATCAATTTCCAGTGTTCATTCTAGTATTTTAGATAATTTTCTATGTCTTCATGAAAATTTATTAAGAAGCCGGGAGAGATGGTCACAGAAATATGTAGAGAAGTATTAGATTAACCTTTCTTTTGGTTTAGTTCCCTATAAAAAAAAAGATCTGGAGATGGTGTGTACAGGAAGTTTATTGGGAGGTTCCATTGTAATGAGGGACTGTGGAGAAGGAAAGGAAATAGGAGGGGAAAATTGTTGTGAGCCCCAGTAGATACAGCAAAGACTTCAGATGATCTACAGATCTTTTAGAACTGGTATAGCTCTTCACAATTGTCCCACCTAAAGGCAAGTGGTGAGCTTTATGTGCTCTACCTTGACTGATCATTGGATATAGGCTATTATAAGAAGCAGGCACGAGCTTGAAGAAGGCTGAGAAAGTTCCCACAGAATGATTTGGCTAAGAGCCCTGACATGCCACTGCTTCTACCACCTAGAGAAACAAATGTCTCAGTCTTAAAGGACAAATCTTGACAGCCAAGCATGGCATCCATAACTATCATAAGTATGAAATCACTATAAACATGAAGGTCATCTGTCCCTGTCAGGACCACTTATATTGTCCCCGAGTGGTGAGTCCAAATTCTTGTGAAGTTTTCATATGGAAAAGTATAAACCACAGCTCACCATACACATGTTAAGTTATAAAACTATATACACATATATGCGTTTGTATCTAAATAAATAATTGTATGTAATGAATATCTGAAATAACAATTGTAACTATGCTTGAAATATGACTAGTTTTGTATATCCAACATATATATGAATATATGTTCATATGTGCATGCATGTATACTTGTGTATATATATGTATACATGTATGTGTGTATATGCTACATATATAGCATGCACACTGGGTAACTTACTATGTGCTAGTATGTCTCCATTAGTTCAGGTGGCAACCTAGAAATCCCATATTTTTTCTTAATATAACATAGATATTTAAATCTAACCTTTGAAATAAGAAACAAACAGGGGCGCCTGGGTGGATCGGTCGATTAAGCGTCTGACTTTGGTTCAGGTCATGATCTCACGGCTCATGAGTTTGAGTCCCACACCAGGATCTGTGCTGACAGCTTAGAGCCTGGAGCCTGCTTCGGATTCTGTCTCTCTCTCTCTCTCTCTCAATTTCTCTCTCTCTCTCTCTGTCTCTGTCTCTGTCTCTCCCCTGCTCATGCTCTGTCTCTCTCTTGTCTCTCTCAAAAATAAATAAACATCAAAAAACATTTACAAAGAAACAAACATAAGTGAGGTGTAATAATGATCACTTTATACTTAAAGGCACAGCACAAGGAATACAGTCAATGATACTATAATAGTGAATTTACTCCCTTTTTAACATTGAGTGCTATTCAGTTGTATACATAGGGTACATTTTGTTTATCCGTTCTTCCATCAATAGATACTTGAATTTCTCCCACCTCGTGGCTATGGCAAATAATGCTGCAATAATATGGGCGTACAGATATCTTTTTAATACTCTGGTTTCAATTCTTTTGAGGATGTACCCAGAAGTGAAATTGCTGGATCACATGGTTATTCTGTTTAATTTTTTGAGGAACTGCCATGCTATTTTCCATAACAGCTGCATCATTTTGAATTCCCATCAACAGTACAAAAAGATTCCAATTTCTCCACGTCTTTCCCGGTGCTTATTTCCTGTTTATTGGTAGTAAACATACTTGTGAATGTGAAGGGGTATCTCTTTGTAGTTTTGATTTGCATTGTCCAAATTATTAGTGATGTCTAGCCTCATTCATGTGCTTCTTGGCTACTTGTCTGTCTTCTTGGGAAAAATGGCTATGCAAGTCCTTTCTCCGTTTTTTTTTTTTTTTTTTTTACACCGTGTTGTTCTCTTGTGTACCCTGTTGACATGTAGGAGTTCATTATCTGTTCTGGATATTGATTATTTACACATTCATGATTTGTAAATAAGTCCTCCCATTTTGTGGGTTACCTTTTCACAAAAATTCCAATTTCAATATAGTCAATTTGTTTTTTCTTCTTGCTTGTGCTTTTAGTATCATATCTAGCAAAGCTTTGCCAAATAGAATGTCATGAGGCTTCCTCACTTAAAAAATAGTGCATGTTACTAGTACTCTGGGAAAACTGTCACGGGGATGCAGTTCTCCATCTGTTGTTTTACTTCCTTCGTCTTCCTGCTATGCCTTTTCTCAACAGGTGAGCCTGCATACCCCACGCTTGTATTGCTAAATTCCTTTGGACAATTTCACATAAACTGCACAATTACAATCACACCTCATCTTAGCAAGTAGTGATCTACACGGGTACAATGACACAAAGCAATTCCAACAAATGTGTTTATTCTCTGTATCCGATTTACTCTCCTGTCTTCACTGCAGATTTAATTTTGATATTTGAATGGCAGTAACGGTTACACTGCAGTTGGCCATCACAAGAGAGACAAGCTTTTCAAGCAAGTGAAACATTTATTTAGTGGGCTTCAAGGAAAAAAAAACTTTAATTCTTTAAAACATTGCCATCTATTTTATCTCTGGAAACACCGTGGTTTATTAACCTCTGATTGCCTCTCCACCTTTACAATAATTACATCCACTTTGCTGGTAGAGTTTAAGCGATACAACTTGACATCCTGTATTTAAGAATGCTATCGTCTCCATTGACAAAAGGAAGCCTGAGTTCACAATGGTGTCCCTGCTATCAGCTGTGGCTTGCGGAAACAAGCCATAGACTGACCTGAATGACAAAGTCAGAGTGCGTTTCCCCAGCAACATTCTCACAAGCTCAGTGAACAGAGGACTGTTTGGCTTGCTCAAGGAACGAAGTCATCTTGTGGGTTCCCTCACACAACAGACCCATCCCTGCATGTCTGCGTTCTGAGTTATTTGATCATTTTCCCCACACTCTGCCAAGGGAGTTCTTATATTTGTACTCATTTAAGGTGAGCCATTCCAAGCTTCCAGGATCATCCTAGTAGTCTATTATGATTGGTGACTGGTCTTAGAGAAAGGAAGTAAAATCCTAAATGAAAAGAGACCCCTCTTACTCTCTGAGGGCTTTGTTGAGAGCCCTCAACAAATTGTCCTTTCTGCAGACTTAAATTCTCATTCCCTGTTATTCTATAGCCCTTGGTGTCCACTCACAAGCATGCTATGCAAGTCATTAATGATTGATATTAATGAATTACTAGAGTTGTTTTGGTGTGCATGCTACGGTGTACAGAGCTTCTTCAGTCATGCCAGCAGAGATTTGACCTCATCATTGGACTGTGGCCAAAAGAGGTGGTAGGGGTCCACTCTTGAGAGGAAAGTGTTGTCTTGCAAACCTTACATCTCAAAATGTCAAAATAGAAGTGATAGGGCCAATGAGCAAAACTTAGATTAGAATCAATACTGTTGGGGCACCTGGGTGTCTCAGTCCGCTAAGCGTCTGACTCTTGGTTTAGGCTCAGGTCATGATCTCACAGTTCGTGAGTTCGAGCACCATATCAGGCTCTCTGTTGTCAGCACAGAGCCTGGTTTGGATCCTCTGCCCCACCCCGCCTCTCTGTCCCTCCCCTGCATGCTCTCTCTTTCTTTCAAAAATAGACATTAAAAAAAAAAGGAATCAATACTGTTATGTATGAAACCACAATTTTCTCTGAGCCCTAGCTCTACTACTTAGTAGGCATGTGAACTGTGACCACATTGTAAGTCCTCTCCAGATCTCAGCTTTTGTATATGAACTGTGGAAATCATTTGAGAGAGATAGAGAGAACTTACTATACACACTCTATCAAAATCTACATACA
Organism: Herpailurus yagouaroundi; assembly: GCF_014898765.1. NCBI lineage: Eukaryota > Metazoa > Chordata > Mammalia > Carnivora > Felidae > Herpailurus > Herpailurus yagouaroundi. The sequence continues at coordinate 11,098,729 of NW_024412397.1, read as the reverse complement.
TATACTAGATATCTATGTACACATATATGCATATACATATATACATTTGACCTTTGACCAACACAGGCTTGAACTGTGTGGGCCCACTCACATGGAGCATGTTTTTCAATACAGTACAGTACTAAAAATAAGATTAATACAGTACGGGAAGTGATTTTCTCTTCCTTGATTTTCTGAATAACATTTTATTTTCTCTGGATTAGTATAGGAACAAAATATTTAATACATATAGCATACAAACATGTAGACAGTGTTATCAGTTAGGGTTCCAGTCAAAAGTAGACTATTAGTTGTAAAGTGTGGGGGGAGTCGCAATTTATATGTGGATTTTTATCTGCACAGTGTATGGGGCCCCCTAACTCCTATATTGCTCAAGGGTTAGAGAGAGATGGACGAGATTGAGAATCATTCATTATTGGGATTTTAGGTTTGCAATGTGAGAGTTAATGAAATAAATGACAAACTAACATAGAATGTGCCCCAAAGTTTTGCGAGGAAAACAAAAGATGATGATGATGATGATTAATTTCACCTCTTGAAGAAAAAGTTAGGGGAGTGGGCACAAGGACTATTTTTAAGTAATCAAAAGGGTACTCTTGTAAGAGCTATTGGAAGTATAGAATAAAATCCCAGATGAGAGAATTAAAGCTGATGGATACAAATTATGATGTGGAAAATTCTGTATCAAAGTGATAATATTCTTGAGACTATAGAAAAAAATGCACTAAAACTCGTCTAAGCAATTAACTTTTGATTATGAGATCCTAGCATTTTATCAAGCCCCATTATAAGTTATAATTAAGTCATGCTATATTTAATGGACTATTCCGGAACAAGAAATATTAATATACATAATATGCATTTCTTTATTAAAGTGATTTGCACCATAATATTTATCACACTTTCATTTAGAAAAAATAAATAATCACTGACAAATTCAAAACAGCCTAGAGGTATGGATTCATTTATAAAAATAAATACAAAATGTGACACTATTTTCTCACACCCAGTATGGCTGAAAGTCATGGCTAAGATGTATTGATGTTTTCTCCATTTTGCCTTTTATTTATTGCAGATTTATTTTTCTACTATTAATCAATGTTAAAGTAACTTAAATAAACTAAAGCGACATTGTTTATTCTGTTCTGTTTTTATGAGATGTGGCTTTGGTACACATAATAGTGATTAAAGTTTTACACAAAATACCATTTATAAAATGCCAAGAAAAAATGAAAACTTTAAATATTTATTTCAAATTTCTAAATGAATTTGTACCCAGGAAGTTTTCATCCATTTGAATCCTGTTATTTTACTACCAGTTAGTAAATATATTAAATTAATATTGGCGAATAAAATTTTCATGCATTTTTACCACATACCTATCTACAAGTAGCCTGAAGCATACTGGCTACAGAATTACTAGAAACCTAAAACAATTATCTCTCATTCAAAATATTTCTACCTCTCTTGATTTTATTTGTGATAACTTCGTTTTTTAAAATAATGCCTTGGGGCGCCTAGCTGGCTCAATCAGTTAAACCTCCAACTTCAGCTCAGGTCATGATCTCACCGTTTGTGAGTTCGAGCCCGTGTCAGGATCTGTGCTGATGGCTCAGAGCCTGAAGCCTGGTTTGGACTCTGTCCCTCCCTTACTCCTGCTCTGTCTCTGTTTCTCTCTCAAAACTAATAATCATTAAAAAATAAAATAAAATAAAATAAAATAAAATAAAATAAAATAATGCCTTAAACAATTTCCAGAGGGATGGGCGAGACGTGACAACACTGAAAATGAAAATGTTACCTGATGTGAGAGGTTAATTTTATGTGTCAATTGGGTCAGGCCATGGTACCCAGATATGTGGTCAAACATCATTCTAGAAATTTCTATGTCGATTTTTTTTAAAGATAAGATTAACATTTAAATCAGTAGACTTCAAGTGAAGTGGATTATCATCCATCAATCAGTTGAAGACCCGAGTACAATAAAGACTGATGTCCTGAGCAGGAGGGAAGTGTCCCAACAAACTGCCTTCAAATGATTGGCAACATCAACTCTAAGTGTTCAGCCTGTTGGCCTATCCTGCAGAATTCGAACTGATGGATATCCACTCACGGCCCTGTGTGCAGTATGATAACTTCACTCTCTTCCATCCCCGGCAGCTTCAATCCACAGACTCTCTTGGTTTTTTTGCATTCTGTAAGAAAAACGGGCTAGTCCTCAGGCAGGGTGAAATGACTTCAAGGTACCAGACGGGGAAAGGACCTGAGGCTCTGAACTCTTCCTTCGTAGATATTTGCCTTATCTTTCTGCACAATTTCAGCTCAGTTCCAGGGACAACTTTGGCCACCATTCCTAAGCCTTTGCGAGTTTTCTTCTTCAATGAGGTAGCATCTTGACCTTCCCCACTATGAATTTAGGGTTCCACTTACTTGCATCTGCCAGGTCAGCTGGGACTATTCCACTGCCTTCTGGCTTTTGAGATTTTATTGTTTTCATCATTCATTTATTTACTTTTAATTTTTTTAATGTTTATTTATTTTTGAGAAAGAGACAGAGTGTGAGCAGGGGAGGGGAGGAGGGACAGGGAGACCCAGAATCTGAAGCTGGCTTCAGGCTCAGAGCCTGACGCAGGGCTCGAGCTCACGAATGGTGAGATCATGACCTGAGCTGAAGTCGGACGCTTCACCGACTGAGCCACCCAGGGGCCCCATATTTTTCTTCATTTATATTTTTCATCTTTTTGTGTGTGGAGTCATCTCCTTAACAAGCCCACTGTTGTCATTTTAGGGGGGTTTTCTGAGGCAAAGGAAGTAATCCATATGTTCAATCCAGTGATCTATGTGAAATGATCACAGGCTCTTGAAAATAGCATTTTTATAGTGTTGCCTATCTATAATTTGTTTATATCCTTCAGGTGCTCGATACTAAAATAGGAAAACACAAAAGGGCCATGATGAATATGGACAGAAAAGTCAAATACTACTAGTAAGTGACATTTCACATACATACAACCTGGATGATATTACAGTGCTTGAAGAAGAGGTTTCTTTCAAAACTATTTGCTCTTGTCATAGTCTATTAGCCACACATATGAAAATGATAATGTAAATTTCACCTTTGTCTCAATTGAAGAATACTATCAAAGCCAGGAAAATAAAATAACAGAACAAAGTGCAAAGTATTTATGGTGCGCTAGACCATCTGGTACTTTCAATTATTATCAACTTTCTCTTCCCAGAAAGAGAAGCTTGAATAAACTTTTCAAAGAGGCACTGGAACCGGTCCCCTAAACATATACTCAGTAAACAACCCTAAGTTTGTAAGGATGTAATTGACTAGTAGGTCTCTAATATACTGAAATGGACTTGCCTTGTTTTAAGCTAGTATTTTAGAAGTTCTTTTCTCAAACCATGTTTTTATGGGAGGAAGCATAAAAGTTGAATCTTCAAGAGGCAAAATATGCTTTCGGTACGTAATGCTTTAACTTGAGAGAGTAAGGACGTGTAAGTCAATGAAAATTTTATCACGTGGCAGTATTTTACCCTGCTGAATAATATGAAACTTCACTTACAAATAATGAACTCCATGACTTAAACGTATACAAAATTTTACCAATATATAAACATTTCTTTTAGCTTTTCATTTGCTTACCATATGGGATGCAATCAAGTAGGTGTATAGAGGAAACAGTGTTAGCAATTATGTGGTAATTTTCTAGTAATTAGCAGAAAGACTTTTGTTGCTCTGAAGGTAGAAATACAATATGGGAGAAAACGGGATATAAATATGAAATAAAGATCTGCAAAATCAATATCAGCATCCTCGGTAAAAGAAACTAAGTGTACCAAAAATGCACTGTTATTTCACCATCTAATATCATAAATGAATACGTTGAAATGACCTCCGTTGCATGATCTACAGACACTGGGAATACTTTTTGTTTCTACTAATGGTAAACACGACCTCTGTTTATGTCATTGAGATAAGGTCACCCGACTTGGAATAAAAAGTAAAACTTCATGACTGTTTTTCCTTACACACATAACCAGATTCAGATTTCCTTATACACCTAACCAGATACACAAAATCAGATCGAGCTTAACTTGAAGAAGAGAAAAGTGTTCAAATGCGAACTCGAGAGGATGAGAACAAAACAATACAGCACAGAAAGAGAGAAGGAGAAATCTCTGGATTTCTTTTTTTTTTTAATTTTTAATTTTTTTTAAGAGAGAAAGAAAGGCAGAGTGTGAGCGGGGCAGGGGCAGAGAGAGAGGGAGACACAGAATCCGAAGCAGGCTCCAGTCTCCGAGCCATCAGCACAGAGCTGGACAAACTGTGAGATCACGACCTGAGTCGAAGTGGGACCCTTGGATTTCCTTAATTTACATGGCATAATATTGAAACTACGGGATATAAAACGTATAGAGAAAAGTTTAGTTCCTTACATGGATTTTAAAAATTAGAAATACATTTATTGGAGCAAATCCAAATCAAGTGTGAGCCACATGTATGCAATGTCATTTATCCCATTTTATCTAGTGTTTAAAAACACTAACGTATTGAACCCAAATCCCAAGTTATTTATTTATTTCAAAGAAGATTAATTTATTAATTTAGAATGAGACATGTATTCTGTTAATTCATGCTACTATCTCCTGGAAGAAGATCCTTGACAGAGACCAAATTAAAGACAAGAATGGTGTTAAATGACAGGAAAAAAATAGAACAAAAAAAAAAAATAAGACCACCAAAGAATATCTCTGTGAAACGATATATATATATTATTTCTGTACACTCAGGTCTAATTTTACGTTAAACTAGAAACAACAAGAAGCATGAAGAAACTATTTCCTTTATCGTTTCTCAGTGATTTCCTTCTTTCTCTACACAAAACCTACCAATCTTTTTAAACACACTGTTATTTCGATGAGGTTCCAATTTGAAGGGAATATTATGTGAACTTAAATGCTCAGCTTTAGTAGTCCTTTTGAGCCATAACCACAAAACGGAATATTGATAACAATTTCTCCAAATGCTAAATTCTGCAGATGACCAATCCCATTTCTCAAATGATGATTTCTCTTTGCAACATTTCAGGGGAAAAAACATTCCGTTTGGAGTATGTTACCATCTATTCACAGGCTATCAGAAGGTATCATTTTCTCAGCACTGGTTGATTTTCTAACGACCTTAACAATATGAATGAATCACAAACAAACACAAAACACGTTACTTTCCTGGGAGAAAAGAAATGCCATCGTTTGCATTTTTTCAAAGCAAGAGAGAAAGTTGGATCTGACAGTAGGTAGGAAATAAAGAACAAAGGAAAGCAGGAAGAAGAAAAGAGATTACACATGCTATGCCAATTAAAAGTATATTCTCTTCTTAGCCTATATGAGACCAAGCCTTTCAAGGCCTACCAAACCTTCTCACACCTAAAAGTTCATAAAAATAATAAGAAATAAAATAATGATGATGATAACAATAATAATAATAAATGATAATAAAAATAAATGATGAATAATAAAACTGTCAAATAAGAATAGGCCATGGAGGCACAGAACAACATTTGATAGAATGAACTGGTCTTTAAAGTCCACAATTCCAAATTCCTTTATTCAAAATTTGGGTGGCCATATATTTTGTCATCACCAGTTTTATCAAAATTAAACATTGTTTTATTAATAATTAATGGCAAGGCAATTTGACCTCCAGCTACAAGATTGAAGAAATGGCATATATTGCCATCTGCTATGGACCGAATGTGTGTCCTCACAGCATTCCTATGTTGAAATCGTAAACTCCAAGGTGATGGTATTAAGAGGTGGAGTGTTTAGGAGGTGAATAGACCATTGGTGGAGGCCTCATGATTGGCCCTTATAAAAAAGAACCTTGAGAGCTAGCTTGCCCCTTCTACAATGTGAGGTTACAGTAAGACGGCTGGCTAGGAGGAAGCAGGCCCTCACCAGACATTGGATCTTCCGGCACCTTGATCTTGAACTAGCCAAGTCTCTAGAGCTGAAACAAATAAATTTCTGTCATTTGTAAACCATGCCATCTATGATATTTTGTTATGGCAGCCTGAACAGACTAAGATACCAACATGTATTTCATTTTAATTGTTATATATTGGGCAGCTTAATAGCACCGATCTTTTGGCCCATTAATAGGATATGTCTCCTTCGATATAGATCATTGGGGCACCTGGCTGGCTCAATCGATTAAACGTCCACCTCTTGATTTTGGCTCAGGTCGTGACCTCACTCACGGTTTGTAGGTTCAAGCCTGCAACGGGCTCTGTGCTGATAACATGGAGCCTGCTTCAGATTCTTTCTCTCCCTCTCTCTCTGCCCCTCTCCTGCTCACTCTCTCTCTCGAAATAAATAAACTTCAGAAAAATTTTAAAAATACATAGGTCATCTTCAGTATTTCTCGGCACTATTTTTAGTTCTCAGCGTACAAGTGTTCATTTTTCTCAGAAGTTTTCCTAGGTATTTGATTTTTGATAATATTGTAAATTATTTTGTTTTAGTAACAATTCCTGTTTGTTCATGGATACTATATATAGAATATAGCTGATTGTGTGTATTAATCTTGTATTCTATAGCTTTACCAAACATTAGGTTCAGTAGCTTCTTTTTTTGTCAATTTCATAGGATTTTTCTACCTAACCTGTCAGGGCATGTACAAATATAGACAGTTTTATGATGACTGCCCCTATTTTAACTTTAATGCATAATCTGCTTGTAAAGAAGAAACCAAAAATTTCCAGAGGACAAGATGTCTGGAGGGATTTAAATGATAAGAAAGGGATTATGTTTAAGGAGATTAAGAATATTAATAGAAATGACTCTAACTCCCTCCAGTTATTACCCTAAAACTGAATGTGACATGTGTTTTAGGTTTGCTACCAGTAATAATATATAGCCTTTTATTTAAGGTGATGCGCAACAAAATAACTGACAAGAAGATCTGACTCCAGAAATAAACTCAAATGATGTTTGTCTGCATCCATCTGTGTGTTAGAATGAGGCTATTGTCATTTTTCTTCCAACATTTGAGATTATGCTTGTCTTACATACTTAGCTTTGTACAATACACCTTAGAGAGAGAAGATCATAGTTTGTTTCCAGAGAGTCAGAGGAATAGCAAACACTTGTATGTGACATATTATTGGAGAATGGTACCCACTTTATTTGCAGAAGACAAAACTTGATCTGAGGAGAAAATTGCACATGGTGGTTGACAATGGGATCTACGTATCTGAAGGGCCATTACATACAAAAATGTACCCCTATCCCACCCACCTGACTTAATGTGCCTTTAAGCAAGTCATGTGGTATTGGGTTTTATGAACTCTCTTGGCCTTCAAACTTTTAACATGATGGCATTTGTCGTATTATTGCCTTGTTACTGAGAAAGCCTAAATCCAAACTTCACATGTAAGTCCTGGTGACAATGTTTTGGCTCTCTTCTTCAAAATTAGAAGATAGATGATGATTCATCTTGGTGTTTCTTGAATTTGTATTTGGCGGAGTTAGAATTTTTCAAACTTTTCAGCATCTTGGCAAATAAATTTGAGATAAAGGACAATTACCGCAAGTTGGCCATATTTATACCATGAATTATTTACTAGTTTTTATTAGAAATACTTGAATAACACTACCAGAATTTATCACATTCAGAGAAAGGGAATGGGTGCTTATTTAGACATATTTTCACAGCAGGACTCAATGAAATTTTTATGTGAAATAAGTAACACAATTTTTAAAAGTTATTCTTTGCCTTTATTACAATTTTTCTACAAACCTAAGAAAGTTTTGTATTAAATATTCTATGCAGCTGAAAGAAATAGCCATAAGATCTGAAAAAGAAATACTAAGATTCCACCCCCATGCTTTTCTAATTCCTCCTTCCCCGATTCCTGTGCACATCTCTCACTTTTAATACTATTTTTAGGGGAAAAGTGATTCTAATTAATTTTCATGTGGACTTACATATTTTGGCAAGTATTCCTGATGATTAAAACTGAGCACTCTTTCATGTCTCCATGAATATTTAGGTTAAATCAACTTAGTCCAATCATGTTTACGAAATTATCTCCATTACCAAATAAATCTGAGATATGTAGTCACTTATGTGCAATAATCAGTGTACACAAATAAAATAATAATATAGATGAATTTAAACATAACTCATTTTCAAAACTACATCAAATAACCAATGCTCATAAAATAGTATTTTTTCCCAAGAACTGTTTGTCTGCTTTACACACAGTAAGTCCCCAAATGATTGTAGATTTGTTATTAGTTCCCTCCTACCTTTGAGAAAACAGAGACACAGAGAGACTCAGACGTGCTCAAGCTGGAAATAGTTGAACTGGGTTCACATTCAGGCTATGAGACTCCACAGGTGCTGTAGAAAATATTTTCTTTCTTTCTTTTTTTTTTTTAATTTTTAAATGTTTATTTATTTTTGAGAGAGAGAGAGAGAGCAGGAGAGAGACACAGAGAGAGACAGAGAAAAAAAAGGAGACACAGAATCTGAAGCAGGATCCAGGCTCTGAGCTGTCAGCACAGAGCTGGGCACGGGGCTTGAGCTGAGGAACCAAGATCATGACCTGAGCCGAATTCGGACGCTTAACCAACTGAGCCACTCAGGCGCCTCCCCCTCTTTTTTTCAGTTTTCATTTATAGAAAGTACTTTCAATTTACATCTTGTTGAATGACTCTTCTTGAAATTAACAAATATATTTTTGGCTTTGCATTTTATGCACTACATTTTATATGGTTAATACAGTGATTCCTGTGTGTAAAAGTTTTGAATGTTAGAAATTTATAAAGATTGACCTCCAAGTTTTAACTAAGGTGTTTTTCCATTGCAAATATGCACACCATTTACTAACCTAAATCATTTCAGTATCCATAATATAGTAAGGTATGAAGAATGCTCTCGTAGAAGTAATTCACAGTATTTTCATTTATTTTCATACCATGCTTTTGATAAACTTCAAACTTCAAATTGAAATCCCAGCTTAAATATGAATAGCCACCATTTCTACTGTAAAAACTGGGTACCACTTTTGGATGGTTTCCAAGATCAAGCCACTATCAAATGCTTTCAGTCATGTGGACAATAGTAATACTTAATAAAATACACAAAGAATGTTCAAATCTCAGTGAGATAAATTTATATAGTTTTGATATTAAAATGACTAAATCTAAAGTATTAGGTTAAAGGGGATAACCTTGTAGTTAACGAATTTATTCATTTATCCACATCTGTTCAGCACCTATTTTACAGCTCACGTCAAAACAATGGGAAAGGGAAGGAAAAATAAAAACAGAGAGGGAGGCAAACCATAGGAGACTCTAAATACAGAGAACAAACTGAGGGTTGCTGGAGGGGAGGCAGGTGTGAGAATCGGCAAATGGGTGATGAGTATTAAGGAGGGCACTTGTTGGGATGAGCACTGGGTTTACATATAAATGATGAATCATTAAATTCTACTCCTGAAACCATTATTACACTATATATTCACTAACTTGGATTCAAATAAATAAAAAAAAAAGTGAATAAAGCTCACATCATGTTATCCATGATGATGGACCATCTGTGGAGTATCTAAATCATCCATTGATTCCTCAGTCTCTTTTTAATCTCTGTTTAATTAAAAGTCAACTCTATCATTAAGCTGCTCAGAAATCAACTACCTCTCACCCTGCCCTTTTACCACCTTCATTTGCAGACTGGAAATTTGACTTATTTACCTCTTACCTCTTTTCACTGTTGTCCACCAATTTTATGGTCACTGTATCCCGTTTTTCACTGCATCTCTCTTTCTACCTAAATCTTACTGCATTGTGGATGTCTACAGTGTTAATACAGATGATTCATACTCTCCACTTTACCCACCCGCTCTCAGGATCATACCCTGAAGCCTGTCACAGTAAGTGATCATCTCCCATGTAAAAAAAAGAAAATTTAGAGATCTCATTTTCTGAACACCACCATAAAGCTGCCCTGTGATGAAAACTATCAGCTCCTCCCTAAGAGGTTCTCAAACTAACTCATCTCTAAGCCTCTCCCTACAAAAATGCAGCAATACTCTATAGCCGAAATGATAGTTCTAAAAACTTAATATGATTATAAAGTATATATATACTATGCATATATCGCACATAATAAATATTTAACAAATGTTATTGCTGGCACTATTTTAAGGAGTTAGGTGTTATTTGAAATGCAAAGGCAGATATGAAATAATAGTTTACGTAGCGGTGGGATATAATGTAATGAGCATTTTAGAACGATGACTCTGCCAGCTGAGCAAATTTGAAGACAAATTCTATATTAGAAATGTGTAGAGACTCATTAAGAATCATTGCAATAGTCCAGGTAAGAAAGAACAGTGGCTGGTAACAAGAGGATAATGATAAATGTGGAGATAAGTGAATATATTTGAGATCTACTTAAGAAGTAGAATCAACAGGGGCACATGGATGGCTCAGTCAGGTCGAGTGCCCGACTTCAGCTCAGGTCATGATCTCGCAGCCCATGAGTCCAAGCCCCTCATGGAGCTCTGTGCTGACAGCTCGGAGCCTGGAGCCCGCTTCGGATTCTGTGTCTCCCTCTCTCTGCCCCTTCCCTGTTGTCTCTCTCTCTCTCTCAAAAATAAAAATAAACATTAGAAAAAAAGATGTAGAATCAATAGAACTTGATGATGGGCCATGTGTGGATGAGTAAGAAATGGCGAAGATTCTATGCACAACTGGCAGGTCACCCTGAACATCCCCCGACACTCCCTGAATTAGGAAAGAAGTCACTGACAGCACATTTCAGGTCTGAGGTTTTGCCAATGAGAAACTGGGAAAGGGAGAAAAGCAAAGACAACTTTGACGGCAAAAGAGAATTAAAATTCATATTCTCCTGGTCTCAGGAATCAACCAGGGCTCTGACAGGCATAATTTGTGAAGCTCTTCTGACATTCCCCTAAAAATGTCCCTGTATGCTGCTATAGGCAATGACAATTATTGTGACAAATTTCCTTGTGTTTTGCAAATTACTGATTTTTCTAAAAACGAAGACTGAAATTGAAAGGTAGGAATGCTTTTCCAGGCCTTGACCTCTCCAGCACTCCCAAGGAATTTTAAAAATGAAATTCCTTGGAGTGCCTGGGTGGCTCAGTCAGTTAAGCAACCAAGTCTTGGTTTAGGCTCAAGTCATGACCTCACAGCTTGTGAGATCGATCAAGCCCCGAGTCTGTGCTGACAGAGTGGAGCCAGCTTGGGACTCTCTCTTTCTCACTCTCTCTCTCTCTCTGTCCCTCCCCTGTGCACTCGCTCTCTCTCTCTCTCTCTCAATAAATGAAGAAACATTAAAAAAATAAAAATAAAATTCCTTGTATGAAATATCCATCTGCAGAAAAGAGTGGTTTCTATTTTTTTTTCCCGACTCTGGCTAAACTCAGCTCCAAATCAGAGATTGGCTGAACTTCCCCCCAGACTGCATTATTTCCATTCTAACTCTATTGATAAGAAGTATTTGTGTGAGGGGCTCCTGGGTGGCTCAGTCAGTTGAGCGTCGACTTTGGCTCAGGTCATGATCTCTCAGTTGATGAGTTCCAGCCCCGCGTCAGGCTCTGTGCTGACAGCTCGGAGCCAGAATCCTGCTTCAGATTCTGTGTCTCCCTCTCTCTCTGCCTCTCCCCTGCTCATGCTCTGTCCCTCTCTGTCTCAACAAAATAAAGATAAACAATAAAAAACATTTTTAAAGTAGTTGTGTGAGAGCTGGAAACAAAAAGCTTAAACAAAAGCAATTGCTCCCATAGTAGCGGGCAGACTCGTGGGCTTCCAAGGAGGTAATATTCTGCAGCTCCTCCAGCTTTTATTATTATTTTTTTACCACAAAGTTTCTGTCCAGTACTAGAGGCACCTATGATCATTGGCATTTTCCTGCTAGTTTGATAATTGTGTTGTTTGTTTGTTTGTTTGTTTTGATTTCCTGAAAGCTAAAAGGAAACGACCTAGGAAAGGTTCTCCTAGACTTTTACAAATCAATTCTTCCAGTAATTATCAGGCATTTAATTCCTCCAGTGACCTTTTCTCTATTTGGCTTACCCTGAATGTTGTAAACTTCAATAGACTCATCACCCAGTCCTGTAAATTATATTTAACAGTTACAAGATTAGGGCATAGAGTCAGAATATAATCATCCAGATACTAACAACAAAAATAACCACACCTTGACAGTGCTTCTAATGGTATTCTTAAGGATCCCTCTGAATGATATGGGCTCGATGATATTGTTTTTAGAAGAGGTTTGCATGTTAAGGAGAGTATCGGACTGTATGGTTCATCAGTTGAGACCCTAACGTGCGATACTAATGATTTTTTATAGATTGCCATTGAACTCTAAACTCTCCAAATGTTTGTCCAACACTTTGATCAAAAAGTAGGAGATATTTTATCATATTATCAGATGCCATAAAGCTGAGAGATTGAAAGAATAAATTGTATACTGTTAATAATTCTCTTTGCCTTGTGATTTTCGCCAGTTTACTTCTCAAGTTTATTTTGACACCTGCCAGATCCAAAACTTTAATTTATAAGAAGTCCCGGGAGATCTTTCACCTGCTTGGCACTTTTTCTTATGTTTGACATAAGACTATATCAAAATAATATTGGTGTAAATTCACGCAATATGAATGCAAGAGAGCATTCAGGCTGCAGCAGTTCATTTAATTCTTATTAACTTGAAATAGGAGGCATCTATGACCCAAAAAGAGCAATCATCTCTGTCAGCCCAGTTTTAACCATTCTGCTTTTTGAATAAGTGAATTTTGTAAGAATAATTTATGCCTATCCTAAGAGCCTAATTTATGATTTCATTGGTGACCTATTAAGCACTCAGCTCTGTACTCTGCCCTGTGATTATTAAAGAGATAACTTTTTGGTGTGATAAATTAGGATCAATTCAGGAAGGAGTAACAGATATGAGTAAAAAAATCGAAGTGAACTAGAAATAAAAAGATAAGTAACCACTATATCTTCCTATGTCCTGTGAAGTGTCACAATGGGACTTTGCAAATGAAGTGACTTGAATTTAATCCCCGTTCTAAATGTACTCTCTATGCATTTACAAGTTTCTCCAAAAGTGAATGTGGATGGAAACAGTGCTTTAAAACCATTTCAGAATATGCTCCACTGGTGTTAATTCTGAAATGAAGAAGGCTGATTCGCACCGGACTATGTTTCAAAATAAAATTGCCCATAAATATACAGTTCTATCCTGACAAATTCATGTTTTACAAAAGTTTCCATAATTCTTTAGTAAAGCATTAAACTCACTTCACTGTTAAATTATAAAAGAACAAAATGATCTACAGGCTTTTGCTTTAAAGAAATGACAGGGATGGCCACTACTTAAAGAAGATCACTATCTTACGGGAAGCACTGTATATGATAATCACTCTACCAAAAGTGTCCATTCAAAAGAATGGCCGCATTGGGAGAAATTATCAATGAAATGTGGAGTTAGATGTGAAATCTAGGTTATTTCAAAGTCATACAATCGTCTCCGAACCAAGTCAAGTTAAAGCAAATCTGACCGATGAGTACGACAGCAGTATCTGTCTCCATTAAGGGATGAACATACCAGAGAACCCACAAGGAAAGAGTAATTGCTGATCAATAAATAGATCAGATAGTGCATCAATTCCCTTGAATATATCCAGTGGCAACTTTAGCTAATATTTACCTGTATATCAAAAGATGGAATGTTTTTGCTAGTTGTCAAATTATAACAAATCTTAAGTATCGAGTATCTTATCATTCACAATAGATTTTCAGACACGTTTTCTTATTTGATCTTAAAATAGCCAAGTATATAAAGCAGGCATGTTTAATGAATTCCTACAAAGAACTGTAACAGACACAGGGAAGCTATGACAATCTAATTTGTTTTCCTTGATTCTGTCCTCCTCTCTCAGATAGACTATATTTGATTTTGCACACGAATAAGCCGAAGCAGAAAATTTAAATTGCCTGTTCATATGTGATAGAACTCATACTAGAACCTGTTCTCCCATCATAATCCAGCAAAGTTCCACAGACTGTTTAATTCTTAGGACACTGAAAAGAAATCACGATTTAAAGCACTACAGTCTTAACACATAGCGGTAAGCCTATTGCGTTGCCAAAGACTATCTGAGAACAAAGGTTGGCAAACCACGGCCTGTGGGCCACCTGCCCGATTTCACAAATACTGTAATGTTTTTTTTAGGACATAGCCACATCCACTAATTTCTGTGTTGTCTATGGCTGGTTAGTACCACGAAAGGAAATGTTGAAAAGCAACCCTAGAGACCATCTGTACAGGGCACCTGTGACATTGACCATCTGGTCCTTTCAGGAAAGACTTGCTGACCACTGCCTGGAATCCATGAGAGCTGCCAGCAATTTCAAATTACAACACAATAGTAGTAAAAAGCAGCAGCTCACAATCCGGAAGGATTTCAAAACCCGGAGCTTCTCCCTGAGGAGTAAATGGCTTAAACTCCACACGGGGCACCCCAACTTTTAAGTTCCACACCTGAGAGATGAGCCGCCAAAACATAAGCTTTGAAAGCCACCACAAGACCCACAAATAACAGCGAACTGAGAAACCTCTCTTAAAGGGCCTAAACGCCCCCGGGCCAAGCCTGAAGGAGCCCTTTGAAAACTCCCAGACTTTCCAGCGAAAGAAGCTCATTTGCTAACCTTAAAGCCATGGCTTGAGGGTCAGGGCCTATCGATGTGCTCCTGAGAGGGAGGCTGGTGGGAACCACCATTTCTTCGTCTTCTTTCCAGCCAGTACCAACTTGATGCATCCCCGCTGCCTTGCCAACAACTTGGGGGAAAAAAAAAATCTGGCACAAGCAACAAAGGGTCAAGAATTTGGACGATGTCACCCTTATTGTGACAATCACGGCAACAAAAATGAAGCCAACTACAAATCCTTGACTTCTCTTATCAGAGAGCTGCACCGCAGGGAATCTCGCAAGCAGACTGCCCCCACGGAAATCTGCAGACAGGTGAACCCAGTCAGTCACAGCTCCCTCTGCTTGCCTGGAGGGCTTACAAGGTAATTGGAAGAATTGCTGGAGATCCTGTGGGCCAGCAGGAGAGCCTAAAAGTCCTGGGAGTTGCATTCTTTTGGAGATTTTCTCTCTGCATCCCGGGGTAAAGAGCCAAACAACAGAAAAGGAAAGGGAAAGGGGAGGAAAGAATAAAGAATAGAAGGAAAGGAAGAAAGCTTTCCTGTATTTCTTTTTTTTTTTTTTTCAGTGTTTGACATACTCTTTTATTTTTTTTTTTGCTATTATTATTTTATTCTATTTTTTTATATGAAATTTATTGTCAAATTGGTTTCCATACAACACCCAGTGCTCATCCCAAAAGGTGCCCTCCTCAATACCCATCACCCACCCTCTCCTCCCTCCCACCCCCCATCAACCCTCAGTTTGCTCTCAGTTCTCAACAGTCTCTTATGCTTTGGCTCTCTCCCACTCTAACCTCTTTTTTTTTCCTTCCCCTCCCCCATGGGTTCCTGTTACGTTTCTCAGGATCCACATAAGAGTGAAACCATATGGTATCTGTCTTTATCTGTATGGCTTATTTCACTTAGCATCACACTCTCCAGTTCCATCCACGTTGCTACAAAAGGCCATATTTCATTTTTTCTCATTGCCACGTAGTATTCCATAGTGTATATAAACCACAATTTCTTTATCCATTCATCAGTTGATGGACATTTAGGCTCTTTCCATAATTTGGCTATTGTTGAGAGTGCTGCTATGAACATTGGGGTACAAGTGCCCCTATGCATCAGTACTCCTGTGTCCCTTGGATAAATTCCTAGCAGTGCTATTGCTGGGTCATAGGGTAGGTCTATTTTTAATTTTCTGAGGAACCTCCACACTGCTTTCCAGAGTGGCTGCACCAATTTGCATTCCCACCAACAGTGCAAGAGGGTTCCCGTTTCTCCACATCCTCTCCAGCATCTATAGTCTCCTGATTTGTTCATTTTGGCCACTCTGACTGGCGTGAGGTGATACCTGAGTGTGGTTTTGATTTGTATTTCCCTGATAAGGAGCGACGCTGAACATCTTTTCATGTGCCTGTTGGCCATCCGGATGTCTTCTTTAGAGAAGTGTCTATTCATGTTTTCTGCCCATTTCTTCACTGGGTTATTTGCTTTTTGGGTGTGGAGTTTGGTGAGCTCTTTATAGATTTTGGATACTAGCCCTTTGTCCGATATGTCATTTGCAAATATCTTTTCCCATTCCGTTGGTTGCCTTTTCGTTTTGTTGGTTGTTTCCTTTGCTGTGCAGAAGCTTTTTATCTTCATAAGGTCCCAGTGATTCACTTTTGCTTTTAATTCCCTTGCCTTTGGGGATGTGTCGAGTAAGAGATTGCTACGGCTGAGGTCAGAGAGGTCTTTTCCTGCTTTCTCCTCTAGGGTTTTGATGGTTTCCTGTCTCACATTCAGGTCCTTGATCCATGTTGAGTTTATTTTTGTGAATGGTGTGAGAAAGTGGTCTAGTTTCAACCTTCTGCATGTTGCTGTCCAGTTCTCCCAGCACCATTTGTTAAAGAGACTGTCTTTTTTCCATTGGATGTTCTTTCCTGCTTTGTCAAAGATGAATTGGCCATACGTTTGTGGGTCTAGTTCTGGGGTTTCTATTCTATTCCATTGGTCTATGTGTCTGTTTTTGTGCCAATACCATGCTGTCTTGATGATGACAGCTTTGTAGTAGAGGCTAAAGTCTGGGATTGTGATGCCTCCTGCTTTGGTCTTCTTCTTCAAAATTACTTTGGCTATTCGGGGCCTTTTGTGGTTCCATATGAATTTTAGGATTGCTTGTTCTAGTTTCGAGAAGAATGCTGGTGCAATTTTGATTGGGATTGCATTGAATGTGTAGATAGCTTTGGGTAGTATTGACATTTTGACAATATTTATTCTTCCAATCCATGAGCAGGGAATGTCTTTCCATTTCTTTAAATCTTCTTCAATTACCTTCATAAGCTTTCTATATTTTTCAGTATACAGATCCTTTACATCTTTGGTTAGATTTATTCCTAGGTATTTTATGCTTCTTGGTGCAATTGTGAATGGGATCAGTTTCCTTATTTGTCTTTCTGTTGCTTCATTGTCAGTGTATAAGAATGCAACTGATTTCTGTACATTGATTTTGTATCCTGCAACTTTGCTGAATTCATGTATCAGTTCTAGCAGACTTTTGGTGGAGTCTGTCGGATTTTCCATGTATAATATCATGTCATCTGCAAAAAGCGAAAGCTTGACTTCATCTTTGCCAATTTGGATGCCTTTGATTTCCTTTTGTTGTCTGATTGCTGATGCTAGAACTTCCAGCACTATGTTAAACAACAGCGGTGAGAGTGGGCATCCCTGTCGTGTTCCTGATCTCAGGGAAAAAGCTCTCAGTTTTTCCCCGTTGAGGATGATGTTAGCTGTGGGCTTTTCATAAATGGCTTTTATGATCTTTAAGTATGTTCCTTCTATCCCGACTTTCTCAAGGGTTTTTATTAAGAAAGGTGCTGGATTTTGTCAAAGGCCTTTTCTGCATCGATTGACAGGATCATATGGTTTTTCTCTTTTTTTTTGTTAATGTGATGTATCACGTTGATTGATTTGCGAATGTTGAACCAGCCCTGCATCCCAGGAATGAATCCCACTTGATCATGGTGAATAATTCTTTTTATATGCCGTTGAATTCGATTTGCTAGTATCTTATTGAGAATTTTGGCATCCATATTCATCAGGGATATTGGCCTGTAGTTCTCTTTTTTTACTGGGTCTCTGTCTGGTTTAGGAATCAAAGTAATACTGGCTTCATAGAATGAGTCTGGAAGTTTTCCTTCCCTTTCTATTTCTTGGAATAGCTTGAGAAGGATAGGTATTATCTCTGCTTTAAACGTCTGGTAGAACTCTCCTGGGAAGCCGTCTGGTCCTGGACTCTTATTTGTTGGGAGATTTTTGATAACCGATTCAATTTCTTCGCTGGTTATGGGTGTGTTCAAGCTTTCTATTTCCTCCTGATTGAGTTTTGGAAGAGTGTGGGTGTTCAGGAATTTGTCCATTTCTTCCAGGTTGTCCATTTTGTTGGCATATAATTTTTCATAGTATTCCCTGATAATTGTTTGTATCTCTGAGGGATTGGTTGTAATAATTCCATTTTCATTCATGATTTTATCTATTTGGGTCATCTCCCGTTTCTTTTTGAGAAGCCTGGCTAGAGGTTTGTCAATTTTGTTTATTTTTTCAAAAAACCAACTCTTGGTTTCGTTGATCTGCTCTACAGTTTTTTTAGATTCTATATTGTTTATTTCTGCTCTGATCTTTATTATTTCTCTTCTTCTGCTGGGTTTAGGCTGCCTTTGCTGTTCTGCTTCTATTTCCTTTAGGTGTGCTGTTAGATTTTGTATTTGGGATTTTTCTTGTTTCTTGAGATAGGCCTGGATTGCAATGTATTTTCCTCTCAGGACTGCCTTCGCTGCATCCCAAAGCGTTTGGATTGTTGTATTTTCATTTTCGTTTGTTTCCATATATTTTTTAATTTCTTCTCGAATTGCCTGGTTGACCCACTCATTGGTTAGTAGGGTGTTCTTTAACCTCCATGCTTTTGGAGGTTTTCCAGACTTTTTTCTGTGGTTGATTTCAAGCTTCATAGCATTGTGGTCTGAAAGTATGCATGGTATGATTTCAATTCTTGTAAACTTATGAAGGGCTGTTTTGTGACCCAGTATATGATCTATCTTGGAGAATGTTCCATGTGCACTCGAGAAGAAAGTATATTCTGTTGCTTTGGGATGCAGAGTTCTAAATATATCTGTCAAGTCCATCTGATCCAATGTCTCATTCAGGGCCCTTGTTTCTTTATTGACCGTGTGTCTAGATGATCTATCCATTTCTGTAAGTGGGGTGTTAAAGTCCCCTGCAATGACCACATTGTTATCAATAAGGTTGCTTGTGTTTATGAGTAATTGTTTTATATATTTGGGCGCTCCGGTATTCGGCGCATAGACATTTATAATTGTTAGCTCTTCCTGATGGATAGACCCTGTCACTATTATATAATGTCCTTCTTCATCTCTTGTTACAGCCTTTAATTTAAAGTCTAGTTTGTCTGATATAAGTATGGCTACTCCAGCTTTCTTTTGGCTTCCAGTAGCATGATAAATAGTTCTCCATCCCCTCACTCTCAATCTAAAGGTGTCCTCAGGTCTAAAATGAGTCTCTTGTAGACAGCAAATAGATGGGTCTTGTTTTTTTATCCATTCTGATACCCTATGTCTTTTGGTTGGCGCATTTAATCCATTTACATTCAGTGTTATTATAGAAAGATATGGGTTTAGAGTTGTTGTGATGTCTGTATGTTTTATGCTTGTAGTGATGTCTCTGATACTTTGTCTCACAGGGTCCCCCTTAGGATCTCTTGTAGGGCTGGTTTAGTGGTGACAAATTCCTTCAGTTTTTCTTTGTTTGGGAAGACCTTTATCTCTCCTTCTATTCTAAATGACAGGCTTGCTGGATAAAGGATTCTCGGCTGCATATTTTTTCTGTCTAGCACACTGAAAATCTCGTGCCAACTCTTTCTGGCCTGCCAAGTTTCAAAAGAGAGATCAGTCACGAGTCTTATAGGTCTCCCTTTATATGTGAGGGCACGTTTACCCCTTGCTGCTTTCAGAATTTTCTCTTTATCCCTGTATTTTGCCCGTTTCACTATGATATGTCGTGCAGAGGATCGATTCAAGTTACGTCTGAAGGGAGTTCTCTGTGCCTCTTGGATTTCAATGCCTTTTTCCTTCCCCACTTCAGGGAAGTTCTCAGCTATTATTTCTTCAAGTACCCCTTCAGCACCTTTCCCTCTCTCTTCCTCCTCTGGGATACCAATGATGCGTATATTATTTCTTTTTAGTGTATCACTTAGTTCTCTAATTTTCCCCTCATACTCCTGGATTTTTTTATCTCTCTTTTTCTCAGCTTCCTCTTTTTCCATAACTTTATCTTCTAGTTCACCTATTCTCTCCTCTGCCTCTTCAATCCGAGCTGTGGTGGTTTCCATTTTGTTATGCATTTCATTTAAAGCGTTTTTCAGCTCCTCGTGACTGTTCCTTAGTCCCTTGATCTCTGTAGCAAGAGATTCTCTGCTGTCAGCTATACTGTTTTCAAGCCCAGCGATTATGACTATTATTCTAAATTCACTTTCTGTTATATTATTTAAATCCTTTTTGATCAGCTCATTAGCTGTTGTTGTTTCCTGGAGATTCTTCTGAGGGGAATTCTTCCGCTTGGTCATTTTGGATAGTCCCTGGCGTGGTGAGGACCTGCAGGGCACTTCCCCTGTGCTGTGGTGTATAACTGGAGTTGGTGGGCGGAGCCGCAGTCAGACCTGATGTCTGCCCCCAGCTCACCGCTGGGGCCACAGTCAGACTGGTGCGTGCCTTCTCTTCCCCTCTCCTAGGGGCGGGATTCACTGTGGGGTGGGGTGGCCTGTCGGGCTACTTGCACACTGCCAGGCTTGTGATGCTGGGGATCTGGCGTCTTAGCTGGGGTGGGTAGGCAAGGTGCACAGGGGCAGGAGGGGCAGGCTTAGCTTGCTTCTCCTTAGGTGATCCACTTCAGGAGGGGCCCTGTGGCAGCAGCAGGGAGTCAGATCCGCTGCCGGAGGTTTGGCTCCGCAGAAGCGCAGAGTTGGGTGTTTGCGCGGAGCGAGCAAGTTCCCTGGCAGGAACTGGTTCTCTTTGGGATTTTGGCTGGGGGATGGGCGGGGAAGATGGCGCTGGCGAGCGCCTTTGTTCCCCACCAAACTGAGCTCTGTCGTCCGGGGGCTCAGCAGCTTTCCTTCCCTTTGTCCTCCAGCCTTCCCGCTTTCTGAGCAGAGCTGTTAACTTATGACCTCCCAGCCGCTAAGTCGCGCTTGCTGTCGGAACACAGTCCGTCAGGCCCCTCCGCTTTTTGCAAGCCAGACTTGGGGGCTCTGTTTGGCCGGCGAGCCGCCCCTCCGCCCCGGCTCCCTCCCGCCAGTCCGTGGAGCGCGCACCGCCTCGCCGCCCTTCCTACCCTCTTCCGTGGGCCTCTCGTCTGCGCTTGGCTCCGGCGACTCCGTTCTGCTAATCCTCTGGTGGTTTTCTGGGTTATTTGGGCAGGTGTAGGTGGAATCTAAGTGATCAGCAGGACGCGCGGTGAGCCCAGCGTCCTCCTATGCCGCCATCTTCCTGACATCCTGTATTTCTTTTTTTTTAATGTTTATTTATTTTGAGAAAGAAGGAGAGTGGGAGTGTGTGCACGTGGGCAGAGGCAGGGGCAGAAAGAGAGGGAGAGAGAGGACCCCAAGCAGGCTCCGTGTTGTCAGCACATAGCCCAAAGCGGGGCTCAAACTCAACCTTTTGGAACCCTGAGATCATGACCTGGGCCGAAATCAGGAGTAGGATGCTTAACCGACTGAAAGACCCAGACCCCTTTTGTATTTCTGGCCGTGGGACATATGAAGCTATAGCCAAAATGTTCTTCATGGCCCTGTGGAGCGGCCTATCACCATGTCTGCTTGCCAGGGGAGACCTTACCAGAAACACACCCACCTGGAGACAAGGGCATTGTCACTCTAACTCTCCCTAGATTTCTATCTCACCTGAGGGAGACAGAGCTGAGAAATCATTGTGAAGGTCACAGCACAGGGACACAAGCCATAAAAAGAGATTAATCATACACTGAAATGTAATCCTAACAGTATAGAATGCATCCTCTCCTTCACACCTTATCACCACCTCATCAAAGCTCCAGAAAATGAAAGTGGATTACAGATGAAATAATCACAAGGCATTGGCTTTATGTAAGGAGACCCAAAGGACACTAGAGGAATTTGAAACAAATGGAAAACAACTATTAACATGACAAATATTATTCATATATGTCAGTAATCACTTTCACGTGTATGATATAATCATTAGAAACAAAAGTAAGAGTGGATATAAAAAAAAAAACACCACATGTTATATATAAGAAACCCACTTTATTTTTTTAAATGTTTACTTATTTTTGAGAGAGAGAGAGAGAGAGGGACAGAAAGAGAGGGGGACAGAGCATCCGAAGCAGGCTCTGTGTAGACAGCAGACAGTTCAATGCAGGGCTCAAACTCACAAACTGGGAGACCGTGACTTGATCCAAATTTGGACACTTAACTGACTGAGCCACTCAAGTGCCCCAAGAAACTTACTTTAAGTGTAAAGACTCAAGTAAGTTAAAAGTAAAGGGATGACAAGGTGTACCATGTTAATATTAATAACAAAATCTCTTTAATCAGTATATAAATTTCAGAAAAAGTGGACTTTAGAAGAGGGAAAAGCACCAGGTGTGAAGAGGGAGCTATAGACAGATTCCTCCATATCTTTAGATAGATAGTGATATATAGATGTGTACACTTATCTGTATATCTCTATATAAATAATTATATGCTTATATATCTATATCTATAGAGAAGATTGATGGAGATAAATAAGTCAATTCTCCATGAAAATATAATTTTACATGTGTGTGCCTCTAACAAAAAAACACAAACCTAGGAAGGGAAAATACTTACAGAAGTTAAAGAATAAATAGTCAAGTCCATTATTTACTTTGAGACTTCAACACCCTCTTTTAGTAATTGACAGTTCAGGCAGCATTAAATCAGAAGTGATATAGTTGGCCTGACCAGCCTTATCATTCAATCAAATTGACATTTATAGACTATGCCATCCAACAGCAGCAGAATACATATTCTTCTCAAACTCCCATGGAACATTCATTAAGATGGCAACAATCTTGATGATCAAAACACCTTGGCAACCTTTAAGGATAGAAATCCTACAAAGTGTATTTTGTTACCAAATGGAATTAAAAGAGAAGTCTATATGAAAGATACCTGGAAAATTCCCAGATATTTGAAGAACATAGTACACACTTCTAAATAATATATGGGACAAAGAATAAATCTCAAAAAAATTATTTTTTCAAATTTACTTTAATGTTTATTCATTTTTCAGAGGCAGAGACCGAGCACAAGTGGGGGTAGGGCACCGAGAGAGGGAGACACAGAATCTGAAGCAGGATCCAGGCTCTGAGCTGTCAGCACAGAGCCCCATGCAGGGCTCGAACTCATGAATCGTGAGATCATGATCGGAGCCAAAGTTGGACGCCTAACCTACTGAGCCACCCAGGTGCCCTGTAAATCTCAAAAAATCTTAAAAATTAACAGAAGTGAAATAAAGATACCATTTCAATGAAATTTAAATTTAAATGTTATGAAAAATGACATAAAATCAATAATCCAAGTTTCCACCTTAGAAAATTAGACAAAGAACAATTTAAGACAAAAGCAAGCAAATCATAAAATCCGTTAAAAAAAGATCAATGGAATTGAAAAAAACACATAAAAACAATAGGCAAAATCAGTAAGACCATAGGTAATTTCTTTCTTTTTCTTCCCCCTCCTCCCCCTCCTCCCCTTCCCCCCTTCCTCTACCCCCTTCTCTCCCTCTCCCTCCTCCTCTTCTTCTTCTTCTTCTTTTTCTCCTTCTTCTCCTTCTTCTTTTCCTTGAGAAAGAGAGAGAGAGAGAGAGAAAGAGAGTGATTGCAGGAGAGGGGCAGAGGGAGAGAGAGTATCCCAAGGAGGCTCCATGCTCAGCACGGAGCTCATGGACAGGATAGATTCCATGACCTGGGAACATGACCTGAGCTGAAATCAAGAATTAGACCCCCAACTGACTGAGCTACCCAGGCACCCCAAAAGAAAGGTGATTTCTTGAAAGAATCAATACAACTAACACATGTCTGCAGGACAACCAAGGGGGGGAAAAGTGAAGACACATATTATAAATATTAGAAATAAAAGAGGGGTTATCAGTCTTAATTCATGAACATTAAGGATAATAAGTGAAAACTGTAAAAATCTCTGACCACAGATTTGATAAATTAGATAAAACAGACCAATTCATCGAGACACAAACTGCCAAACTCACACAAGAAAAAGTAGATACTCTGTGTAGGTCTTTATCTATTAAAGAAATTGAATCACTAATAACATTATAAAAAGGAAAACAACAAGCCCAAACTATTTCATTTGTGAATTTTATCAAATATTTAATAAAGAATGATGCCATTTCTCTACTCTCTCTTCAACAAAAAGTAGAAGTGAAAGGAACTCTTTTTTTAAGTAATCTCTATACCCAACATGGGGCTCAAACTCATAACCCCAAGAGCAAGAGGTACATGCTCTACCAACTGGTACAGCCAGGCACCCCAAAAGGAACTCTTCTTAACTCATTCTATGCTCATTCTATGCGGCTAATGAGCATGGTATTGTCATAGATGGATGGAACTGAAAAGAGAGCCCAGGGGAAAGAAATACACATATGCTCACTTGATGTTTGAGAAAGGAGCAGAGAGAATTCAGTGGAGAAAGGATAGTCTTCTCAGCAAATGGTGTTGGAACAATTAGAGGTACACATGGAAAAAAATAAACCTAGACAAAGACATCATATCTTTCCCAAAATGTATTCCAAAATGGATCATGAATATAAATATGAAATACAAAACTACAAAAATCTTAGAGGAGGACGTTGCGGAAATCTATGTGACCTTGGATTGTTTCATCAATTTTTGATGCAACATCAAAAGCAAGATCCATGAAAAAAAATTGATCAGATATACTTTATTAAGATAAGATCTTCCACTCTGCAAAAGACAGTGTAAAGGAAATAAGATGACAGGCCACAGACTGAGATAAAATGTTTGAAAAACATATCTGAAAAATATATTTTATCCAAAATACAGAAAGAGCTCTTTTTTCTGTATTTTACCCAAAATACAGAAGAAAGAATTCTTAAAACTCAACAAAACAACCTAATTAAAATATGGGCAAATGATCTGAACAGACTTCTCACAAAAGGAGATGTACAGTTGGCAAATAAGAATATGAAAAGATGCTCATCATAATTTATAATTAGGGAAATGCGAATGATGAGATACAACTGCAAACCTATTCGAATGGCTAAAATCCAAAAGTTCCTGATACCAAATGCTCGTGAAGGGGAAGAGCAGCAGGAACTTTCCTTCACTGTTGGTGGAGATTCAAAATGGTACGGCCATTTGCGAACACAGTTTGGTATTTTTTAGTAAACTAAACATAGTCTTACCATATGATCAAGCAGTCGTGCTCCTAGGTTTTTACACAACCCATTTGAACATTTGTGTCCACACAAAAACCTGTATAGGAATGTTTATATGAGCTTTATTCATGATAGTAAGAAAGGAAGGCAACCAACAAGTGCCACTACAGGTGAATGGGCAAACTGTGGTACCTCCATAAAATATATTCAGCAATACAATAAATCAGCTATCAAACCACAAAAGGATACAAGGTACCATAAAAGAACATTGCTATGTGAAAAGAGCCAGTCTAAAGGACTATCTGTTGTATGATTCAAATTATAAGGTATTCTAGAGAAGGGAAAACTATAGAGAAAGTAAATGACCAACAGCTTCCGGATTTGGGGGGGGAAGGGAAGGATGGTTAAATAGGAAAACCACAGGGACATTTTTAGGGCAAGGAAACTATTCTGTGTGATGATGTGATTGAGGTTATAAAACACTACACTTTTGTCAAAACCCACTGAATGTATAGCATAGAATTAACTTTAATATATGCAAATAAAAATATTTAGGATGTTGGGGGAATCTCAGAATTAAATACAGCATGTGACAGGAAATACAAGTGTATGATATAACTATGTAAATCCATGAAACAACCTCACTGAAAGATGCAGGGGTGGGGGAAGTGCTGACCCAAGTAACTATGGAAATAACTGGAATCTGTAAAACTAAAGGTAAAAGCAGTTATACAGAAGGCCTATAATCTAGGTGATAACCCTTTTGTCCCAAAGGGGAAACTGGCTCACAATCTTAACATTGCTGTAAATGTGTATTAGAATTGAATAGTCAAGTAAATAAATGACAGATATAAGAAGCCAGTTTTCTTATTGTTGGAGCACAGTTTAGATACAATAAGCAAGTGCGGAAGGCTAGAATGATATATGAGCTAGTGGCTTAGTGTTGGAAACATGAACATAAACTCATATTTTGCTTAATGCAAATGCAAATATTAATGTATGGAAATATGATTAAGATATGTGTATATGCAAATAACAGTAAATACATGCATATATTTCCTTGCTCTGTTAGCTGAAAAAGCCTAATAGGAAAGCAACAATATCCCAATAGCAATAGCAGTACCTATTGCCCAAATCTTGGTTTCTAATACCATTCTCCAATAAAATTTACCATATCTCTTTGGAGAAACGGCTACTCCTGGGAGTAGAGGAAGGAATATGCAAGATAAGCCTAGAGCATCTTGTAGTGCTAAAAAGTGAGGAAGTGCTACACACACGCATACACACACATACACGGGACTATGTCCTAAGGACACAAAAGCCAAAGATAAGAACTCCCAATGGCCAAAGCTGGAAACATTTGAGCTGCAAAATAAAGTACTATGGTATTATAACCCAAAATATAACACAGATATCTATGAGTATATACTGATATAAATAAACCAATGATTAATATGTTGTGAGAATAGACACATATCCCATAAAAGTTACCTTAAAAATTAGGCACTCACTCTGTCCTCAATGAGGGGAAGGATAATTTTCCATGTCCTAGGTGTGGGCTACAGGTAGATACATCCTTCCAAAAAATATAGTACGGAAAGGGAAGAAAAAAGAAAAACTTTAGCGTGGAGATAACTGACAAACACTACCTCAAACAGGTACTCAAGGTCAACATCAGCAGTAATAAACCATGCTGATAGTATGCACCCTTGTTTTAACATATAATGAAAATAGCACTTTATGTCAGTGCAATTCCTCCCCCAAACCGATGACCCCAGTCTGATCATTAGGAAAGCACCAGTAAAAATCAAGATAGAGGGACATTCTATGAAATACCCAACCAGAGCTACTCAAAACTGTCAAGGCCATCAAAAACAATGAAAGCCTGAGACACTGTCATAGCTAAGAGGAGCCGAAGGAGCATGAAAACAAAGTAACATGGTAGGTATCTTGCATGGGACCCTGAACAAGAGACATCAGGTAAAGTCTAAGGAGAGTTGAATAAATTATGAATTTTAGTAATGATGTGTCATTGTTGGTTCATTAATTATATTAAATGTAAAGTGTTAATACTAGGGGGAACTGCACATGCTTATGGGAAGACTATACTGTTTTCACGACTTTTCAGTCAATCTAAAATTGTTTTTTTAATGTAAGTATATTCAAAATGTTCTTGCAAACAGATATTTGTAGCCAGAGTTGCCTCATAAATCAAACGCTACGTAACACTGACTGAAAAATAAATGGTGCCGCTAGAATTGGGCAATATGGCGCTCTCTTTCTACAGTGGGATTATGATCTCTAAAGGGATTATGCAAAAGGTGTTTGTTTTGCACCATGACTGGTATTCACTACTTGTGTGTTTGGTGCAGCCCTAGTTTTGCGGTAACTCTTGTGTCCCTACCAATTGAGCAAGGTATCACAAGAAAATTCTAACATCCAAAGAAATTCCACTGGGTTGGAGGTAAATGTGTGAGAGGTACAGTATGGTATCTGCAGAGATCATGTGAATGACCATATCCTTATCAGTCTTCTTCAAACCAAGCTCAAATATCACCTTCTTGTGAAGCAAAGTGGTCCCTCACTACATTCCTCTGCCATATCCCCTACCGCCATAATGAGCCAGTGAGTGGTTCCCTTCACCATGTTCCAAATCCACTTTATACTTCCCTCCAATAGCATCTGGACTGATAATTGTATTGCTGTGCACCTACCTTCTTTCATTTAGAATATGTTTTTGGTGTTAAGAGACTTTGTGTTATTCTCCTTGATTTCCTCAGCATCCGCTCAAGTGCTTGCCCTATGACAGGTACGCAATAAATATGTACTGCTTGGGATTAAAAATGGAAGTTGAATAAGTGAGAGGGCTCCTCCTAGGAGGAGAATATATCAGAATAGATTCTCACTATCTTATGCTGTGGCTTCAGCACCCAACTATGTATGTAACATTATTTTACAGTGCACAGTTCTGTATAGTACTTAAGCTAAGTGTGTGTGTGTGTGTGTGTGTGTGTGTGTGTGTGTATCCATTTATGTTACTTGGTGTACAGAACCAAATCATCCTAAAAATGAAATGATATAGGGATCACCTAGATATCACATTTTAAAGATATTTAATGGTATTCTTCAAAAGGATCTTTGGTGAAAATAATGGCTTAAGTAGTAAAATACCTTTTAAAATTTGCATTTTCACCTCTTGATATTTTTAGTGGTTGAGGGACACTTTAGGGACATATTGACTTACAGGTGGTTGAACAGTGGTTTAACTGTCTGAGATTTAACTTTTGAAAAAATTAACAATGCTATTATATTTCCAAAGGATATCTACTAAATACTTGAGTATTCCAAACCAATATCCCTTGACTCTTCTATTATTAATGCAAAGCAGTGTAGGTATGTTATTTAAAAATTCATTATTATTCTGATCTTTTCTCATCTGGGGCAATGTCTTAAGGCAAAGGCTAATTATAAAAGCCACATCTCAGATCATTTCTACTTGAATTAAAGAACTGCCTGGAAAAAGAGAAGCCTTTGCAATTGCTTTATAAAGGTGATGATGTTGTTGAGATCCCAAGTCTCTCCGTGGGACTGTTGCCATGTTTAACATATTTAATACATTTAAGCATCCTACCTATCAGAAAAGCAATTAGAGGCCATAATGGAATACTCTGATTTACTTAATGTTATATACCGTATAAAAAGAAATGAAAGTGATTAGGGAAGGGAAAATTGGGGGCTGAAGTCTACCTTAGGGAGTAGCATACATGCCGTAGAAAGTAGCATTTGGCTTTTTGAATTGTTTGGCAAGTGACAAAACAGGCGCCAGCTTGGCAATGAATAGCTCGGCGTCCATAACGCTCTTTGAGTTCAAATCCCAAGGCTTCACCCGCCTGGTGCCATCAATTTAATTAGAAAAGAGAACGCATTTTAAAGTAGCACATGATTTACAAGGGCAGAAACCCTGCTGCCATCTGGAATGTTAAATACTCCAAGATGATTCACTCAAAAAGCCTAAACTATGACTTCCAGTTCTAGTTATCTCTATCGATGTCAATAAACCTATTAATTTTTATTAACGTTGCAAACCAATAATAAAGCAGAATTAGAAACTCTAAGAAATGTAGAATTTTGATGTAATATAAAATTGTGGGTTGGTGCTACTGTCTTATATTCAATTGTACTTTGCACCTCTGAGCTGACGATGCTCATGTGTGCCTTGGCACAAAGCGGAGGCACAGTCTTCTAAGTACAAATGGCTGGAATGCAACGCCTGGTGGAGATCTTGCTTATGGCTTGTCAACCTTGCCTTTGTCAGAGAGGAGTCAAGCCTCAGTTTACCAGTAGCAACAAGGTATTTTAACTGCCTGGTAAGGAATACATCAGTGATTTTGTGTTACAGACCAACCCCCATATTCTAATATTTTCTCAAAAAATATTACAGAGAAAGGATTTCAGACCCCTTGCTTTCCAACAAGAAAAGTAGAAAGCATGGAAAGCAGTTACTTACGCAAAGTTGCCCTTTTTAAGTGGGTGGAGATACGTAGTTCCTGATTTATTTTCTTTCTTGTTTTCTTCTTCCCTGGGTTTATTATTTTAAAGATCTGCATGTGTTGGCCCCAATCTGACCCGGAGACATTTTCAAATAAAGAATTCCACGTTAAAAATGCAAATTAAATCGACTTCCATTGTTCTAAGTCGGCTGCCTTAAAAATCAATACCGCATTCAAATATATTTGTAGGAAGGTTAAGAATCAATTACAATTCAGATGTGCAAAAACTTGGGGGTGATTAATATGCTTCCCAATGTGTTCATTTTACACCGTGAACTGTTGGGAAAAAGGAACCTCCACCTAGTGTTTATCTTTGAGTGAAGTAGACGTGTGCTAGAGGAATCCACAGCCTTGACCTCAGGTTCTAGTGATGGTGCCTATTACGTTGGTATTTGGGTCAACTGTTGGCCATTTGCTGTCTCCTTTAATCAAGGAATACTACATTCCTTGATAAGATAGAGACCGTGGAGTCTGATATCAGCAGGGAAAAGTTAAAGGAACCTGTTGGCCTTATTATCTTGCTTTTGTTCCTGGGACACAGATTACTGCTGAAAGATAAATCAGGGAACCAGGGCTGACATTAATGATGCTCACCTTGTGTTACCCACACATTAGAATCCTTCACCAGTCCTGGGAGTCTCAGTGCTTGGTTCTTGGCCCCATGAATCTCAAAAGCAATGCAAATGAGGGGCACCTGGGTGGCTCCGTTGGTCCTTTCAGCATCTGCCTCTTGATCTGGGCTCAGGTCGTGATCTCTCTGTGAGATATCTCCGTGAGGTCTCTCTGTGAGATGGAGACCTGCGTGGGGCTCTGCACTGATAATGCGGAGCCAGCTTGGGATTCTCTCTGCCCCTTTCCCACTCATGCTCTCCTTCTCTCTCTCTCTCTCAAAATAAATAAATAAACTTTAAAAACGCAATGCAAATGAATGGCAGGTGCTGTGAATACTCCAATGTGAATTTACTGGGGGTTTAAAAAATATATTCCTGCCTCAATTTTCTTTCTTTTGCTTATTTATTTGTTAATCGTGATGATACAAATATCACACACAAGTATTTACTTGAATACCCTCTATAGGAGGATCGTCACTATGGAGAGAGAAAAATATAAGTCATATTATAAAGCTCCTAGGTTAATAACCTACGGAGCTGAAGTTTATGGAGAGACAGCATAGTGTAATGGAAACCAGAACTAGCTTGCCCAGGTGTACATTATTACTACTTATTACATGTATGACTTAAGGTGAATTTCTGTCTCTCTTTGCCTTAGTTTCCTTTTTAGTATCCCGGGAATAACACCAGCTTCTCCTTAAATTAATAGAGGATTAAACGAGATCACACACTTTTAGGAAAGAAAGAAAAAGAAAAACACTGAGCATAGGACCTGGAAATACAAAGGCTTAAAACCAACCAACAACAACAAGGAGAAGTGAGAGAGATTTAGGGAAACAGCTTTGTTTGGTATATTCATAAACATTTGAAAGAATACAAATCCTCCCATCATTAATATTTGGCTTTGTTTGGCCAGTAGCATAACTCGTAAGACCATTAAGACGCAGCTACTCTTTGCGAAACCTGGAGGAGAGCTGCACTCGTCACCAAGTCTCCTGTTTGCACGAACCTGTCATTCTGGTCAAAAGCCACGCCTTCACTTCCAAGCGTTCCTCACCGATATTTTTCAGGCTGGGACCTGGATATTTTCTTTGCTGAGATTCTATTGAGGGTTTATAACATAGCACTCCGCTTAGAGATGCTCAGTAGATACTACTAGTGGAGAAAATCTTCGGTGTTTCTTCATTTACTTACTGAGAACGAGTGAATACAACAGGGAGAAATACGTAGCATTTTTATAGTTCACAATTTTTCTTAGCATGTGCGGATTTTATCTTCAGGTATTTATAGAAATATATTGTAGACAATATTTTATAGAGAAGAAGAAGATTTTGCTCTTAAAAACTGTGTGGAGACAAATTATTTTAACAATGTGTGGTAGTGATAAGTTATTAGGAATAAATACACTATGTGATGTATCCACGTCTAATTTTATTTACACATTTAGTAAAAAAAACGTTTTCAAAAACTGGGGGGCGGGGGGATTCTATGTAAATTGAATTAATCAAGTGCAGGTTATGTGGTAAGTTTTAAAGAAAGGTAAAATTAGATAATTAGTTCTGTAGACAGAGGAAGCTTCCAGAATAATGGAAAGGTCACCTGGAATGAGAATGAAATTTCTGAAAACTGAGGTCTCATTATGAACTGGACAATTGCCTAGAACTTGCCTGAGCCCTAAGATAGGATAAAAGAAGGAAAGATGATGAAGATTTACTCAGCAGAGAACATATGGCAATGTGTTCTTAATTTTTGATTTTCCAAAAGAGAGAGGATAGGGGAATGTAGGTAAAAGGCAAGGGTGGGTTTTTATTTTGTAGTGTAGGAGGTGATGAGAACAATCTTCTTTGTCATTTAATTTTAAATTCCTAATATAAAATTAGAACTATGGGCATCAGATGTTAGATATTAACACAGGTCTGAAAGCTCTCTTTTGGAGCCATTAGCATGTTTTTTTTTTTTTTATTTCTTTCATGTAAAGCTAATATAACATAGAAATAATTAGGTACAAAGTGAGTGAACCCTTTTCTTTTTTGGATATTTTTTCCCTAAAATATCTATACCTAGAAAAAGTTGCCGTGATCTGTGGTTATAACTTAGCAGAGTATATTCCCCCCAAATAAATGTCATAGGGGAGTGATTTTCAATCAGAACATCTCATACATAATGCATGACTTGAGCAATTAATTTTTTCCTTTGGTAATAATGGAACATTACCTTGGAAGGGTCAAGGTGGGGAGGCAGTTAAGTAACAGCAAGCTAATTATTGTCCTGCATTAATTCATTTTCCTCTTGTCCATATTAATTGTAGAGTAATGAGCTTGGTCTGTGAGCATTTCCAAAGATAAACTTCATAATATCACAATAATTGTTACGTTAACAATAACAGATAAAATGTCATGTGTTCTTTACATTAGGCATAATTCATTCTTTATATGTATTATTTTAGTTAATTCCTATGATAGTCTGATTATCTATTCTTAATGTCCCCACTGTACAAATAAAGATACCAAAAGAGAACATTTTAAATAATTCATCAAAGTTTGCACAACAAAGAAATGC
The DNA here is from genome assembly GCF_014898765.1 of Herpailurus yagouaroundi. Taxonomy (NCBI): domain Eukaryota; kingdom Metazoa; phylum Chordata; class Mammalia; order Carnivora; family Felidae; genus Herpailurus; species Herpailurus yagouaroundi. Next base: position 11,065,797 of record NW_024412397.1, on the reverse strand, counting down.
TAAGCAACTGGAAAATAATTGAAAATGTACTTCATAGACCACTTACTCTCTCTAGCATCCAAAGGACATAATATTATGGAAATGTGAATACGTACCTCAGCCCCACTCCCTTTTCTAGACAAAACATTGTGTGTAATTCTGTACCTTTATGTAATCATGGATATGGGATATTTTCCATGTCCAACCTTATTTGTTGCTGAGATAAATCACTTAGTACCTCAGAACTCAATAGAACATATCACATGGTAAGCATTAAAGTGAATAAGCTCAAAAGAATGGCATGAAATAAAGTGGTATAAACTATGTTCATATGCTCACAAATGTTTTAAGAACACTATAAATTAGACTCATTTTTTGCATTTTGCTTCCGATTTAGATGAGGAAATTGATTTCTGAACTACTTAAAATATATGGAATGCCAAATTGATTTGGTATGTTAATATATCCAGCTGGGTTATTGATTAGTTTGAACTTGAAAGAAACATCATGAAAATGTTTTATACTATTCACTTTTTACACACGTTTGCATCGATCTTTCTGATGGTTACCTTGGCCCAATCCCAGACAGTTTGTATAACTTCTGTTCACTGTCCAAAACATCGTTTTAATTTATTTTTCCCTGCATCCAAGATAAAGTGCTCTGTTGCACCCTCTCCCACTTACTGTGCTGCTTCTGGACACTTGCTGTCTGGAGACAGAGGGAAGGGGCAGAATAAACATGACTCCAAAGCCTCACAGCCAGAGTCCTGTGTGACGTCAGGCGTGCGACTGTTGGCGCTCTATCGTGGGCTAATGCTTGGGGTATCTGGAGACATTTTAAGGACTTGCGGTTCCCATTTGTCGTTAGCCTGTGTTATATGTTCTTTGGATGACTGATTTCAGCTCCCTCTCAGCTCCTACCTTCTGTGGAAAGTTTCTACAGCTGTAACCTCTTAACCCGTGGGAAATTCATGAAATTTTGTCTTGTCGACAGCTACGAACTGCATTTTGTCCAGCTCCTGAACTCTATCTGTTCGCCATTTCATACCATTTGGTCAGCCCTCCAACATGAGAGCTTTCTCAGAAAAGAAGGCAGTGACACATTCTAACGGGTCCTAAGGATCCGCTTTGTGATTGAGATACTAGTCTCCCTTCTTCTGGGAAATCACAATTTATCTCAATAGACAGGTGATAGATGAGATAGATAGATAGATAGATAGATATAGATGATAGACAATAGATAAAGATAGGTAGGTGATAGATGATAGATAGAGATAGGTAGATGATAGATGATAGATGATAAAAGATAGGTGGATGATAGATGATAGATAGATAGATAGATAGATGATAGATGATAGGTAGGTAGATGACAGACAGACATAACTGGAAACATAAAAGCCACATATTCCTTTCCTCTATTTATTTCTCTAGTTGGTCTCCCAGCCTTTGCTATTCAATGTCCTTTTACATCATATAAAAGAACACGAAGCTACCTTGGAGATTTTGAGTAGCCTTGTAAGTCTAACAATGCATTTGCTACTAAGTTTTGTCTTATAAACAGGAAGCAGAATTTTCATGCATTGCACATGTTTTCATATTCATGACACATCATGGGAACTTAGTCATATGAGAATTTCCACAGCTTTCATGATAGGACCAGTTTTCACTGAACAGTTTAAAGTCATTATCTTTTTTCCTCCCTGGGGATAATACCAATATGTCCAAACAAGTTAAAATTCCAAACTCATACAATTACTAGAAACATTTTGAAGAATCTTATCGTACCCAAGAACTGCCCAGTGGTGACTTATTTTGAAAAAAATCTGTTAATTCCGTATTATTCTTTAACAAAGTCCAATATGGCTTCTATACATAACCAAGTAAAACAGATTGGGATTCATTGTTATATTGAGAAATATTTATTGGTCCACTTACTATGTGCTACAAACAATTTTAGACAAGAACAAATGAACGAGACAGACAATTCCTTACCCATTAGGGTTTACATTCTAATCAGTGATAAAGACATCACAAGTAAAAAAATGTACGTATGTATTATGATACCAGGTGGCTAAGTGATTTGAATAAAAACAAGACAGAGCATGGGCCACAGTAGAGGACAAGAGTCAGGCAGGCCTTTCAGAGAAAATCACCATTGATCACAGAGCCGAACGAAGGGCGGGAATGAAAAGGAGAAATGTTGGGGACAGATTGTTTCAGGCCTAGAACATGAGACCAGAAGAGTTAAGAAAATACAGAAATGGGAAGGACAGAATACCACGTGACCTTATATGTCAGGTCAGAAAGTTGGTTTCTATTTCCAACATGCCGTGGAGCCAGCGAGATCCCTCAGTCCTAGAAGATAAGGGGGTCTGTGTGTTCCACCAGAATGACATCAGCCATCATCACGAGGGGGTTATTTACTGGGTCGGGTGCTGCTGGCACTATTTTCACTCATTGGTCACAACAACCGTGTGAAACAGGTGGATGGGACCTTATGTTCCAGATTGCAATTTCTGATCTGGAAGCAGAAGGCGGTCCGACAAAGTTCACACAGTGATTTAAACAAAAGTGAACTCATTCATGCTCAGCTCTGGCGGGCTCAACCTCACATGCTTCGGAAACACATCGTATCACTAGCGGTTTTCTGATCCCTATAAAGGACTTTACATATTTTCTGGTTTCAACTGTCAGTAATTGAAGACTTCTACGTGAGCCTGCGAGTTAACTAAGGCTGATATTTAAGCACTGCAGCTATTAGTGTGAAGCTGTGCTATTTTCATAAATATCTGCATTGATTTAGCCTTTATTAAAATTTACAAAGATGAGATCTTAATGCCATGTCTTTAGCTTAGGATACAGCCCTGTTCCTGAAACACCACAAAAAGGTTAAGTTTTATTGAAATATGACCAAGTATAATTTCCAGGAAATTGTAACTTCTCTACTAGAATCAGATAGTATTTTTGATATACCTTAAAAGGACACTTTGCAGACTAGCAGGTGGATATTTGCTAGAGCTCCATGTATGCGCTTTTCCTACTGTGGTTAACAATCCTATCATTAACTAAGCCAGAACTTATTTTAACACATCCGCTTTGTGCCATTGGACTCAAACTTGAAACCCTGTTAATGCAGATGTACGTTTTATAAAGTCTTCATCCAAAATTGGTAAGTTGTGCATAAGGCTTGCATCCATGACAGAACCTATTAGATCCTCAGAAACCCCATTTTTTTTCTCTCGCCCATTTTCCATAGATTCATTTATCTGTTGTTCATCACACTTGCCATTTCTTCAACCCAGATTACAGAGCACTATTTTTTAAATACAAGGAGTAATCCTGTATGGAATAATTCCTGAAAATATCCCTAACTATACTCTTCCAATTTTTATGTCAATATGATAGAAATACAAATGTTCTCTCAACTCATACATTTCTATTTCACTTGCAAGGTTTTCTGTTTTAACATTCTGTCTTGTTTCCTATTCTTACACTTCCCTAAGTAAATAATGATATGAATGCATAAGGATTTTCTACAGCTTAAGACTTCTCATCTACTTTTAATATTTTCCTAAATTGTTGATTTCCAGTCTTGGGCTTTTTTCAAGATCTCTAATGCTGCCTACACAATGGTACCTGAATTGACAATGATGAAAAACCACTCTCCTATTACATGGTATGGTGCATATGTCTGAAAGTACAGAGAAAGCAAAATACTATAGCCATTCAATTCCTCTATCTTCAGCTAAAAATAATCCAAAATATTTTGTTTAATACATAGGGTCAATTTGGTTCAGTTCATTTTCACATGCTGTTAATAAGAAATGAAGATATAAAACAATTTTGAGGACATTTTATTCATTCTTTTCTTTCTGTTCAACCTATGAGTTTTGAATTCCATCTTCATTGGGATAGAATAATAAGGATCATTCTTAAAATGTTCATTAAATTTAAGGTGTTTTATGACCTTATTATCTAATGTTGTCATAAATCTTGTTATCTGGGTGCTACCAGGTCCGGCAGCCTACCATACTTTCTTCATAATGTTACAATAAAAGTAACTATTGCATCTAATTTTATATTCCATAATAAAAATATGACACTTAAGAACCAGTTACAGTCTAAGCTCTTAATAGAAAAGGAAATGCTGAGAATCTTATCATGTTTTATTCTATGAGTGGTGAGAATCTGTACAGTTGATCATAATATTTTGGATGAATAGTAATCCAACTTTGAATCAAATACTCCTTTCATTTATTGCTATCATTTTTAGTAGCAATAAAATTCACTTAACAGTTTTTCACACTTTCCACAATTATAATAAAGTTTAAATTGGATGTTGTGTAAACGTCAACATATATTTTGTTGTATTGTGACATGCCAAAGCTCTACTTTGGTTACATGGAAAAATAACTTATAGAAAACTCTCAAACATTTTTTCATGCCCCCTTTTTTATACAAATCTGTAATATCAAAGATAATACAAATTTACACTGTATCCTTGATTAAGTAACATATAACAAGTATCTGTCTAAATTTGAGATCACTTTCAAGTGAGGTCTTAACAATGATTCTGAAACATCAAACTACTACCCATCATCCTAGAATCTCAGCCAGAAACTTGCATATTCATTAGCAAGAAACAGTTTTTAAAAGTTTTATATAATCATCCAGATTCCCTGTAAGTGTTTATCTCCATATAGCCATATAGCATCGGAACTTAAAATAGAGAAGCATTTTTCTCTCATTCAGTAAGACTTAAAAAAAAATGGATACATGAACTAATATTAAGTTGATGTAGTTCAGGGCCTTTCTCACATTAAACATCCAAAACTGTTGAGAATTTGTATTGGATGGTAGTGAAAAAAATGCTAGAGGAATATTTCGGTTACATGTACCAGAGAACCGACTGTTAGCATCACTCCATATCTGCATTCACTGACAGCTTGTGGGTAGCTTGAAATAACCGAGGGGTATTTACTCCAAGGAAATCAGAAGATGCTCTATATGTATCTATATATTCCCCCCAGATAACACCACTCTACTCAAGTGACTACCAGTGTGCCCAAACACATATTAGCATTCTTAAAAACTTTTTAATAATAAAAGGCCCCTAATTATATGACTGAGTGGCTGAACCAAACATGCATGCTAATCTTTTAAAGCGAGGTCCCAATTCATTAAGGTAATCATAATATTCCTCCTGATCAGAGGCTGCCGATTCTAAGGAGCTCAGGGATCCAGCTAATGACCCCGTTCCCTCAAAAGCGTAGGTCTGGAGGGAGTCAAAAGGAGGGGCACAAGGATCAGTATTCGCTTCTTCGAGCTTTTCTAGAATGAATTTCCTGAAAATGGCACTGTCGGGGCCCACCTGCAAAGATTGCCTGTACAGGCGCCTGATCTCGGCCGTAGTGGTCTTCTGCACCTTGCGCTCCCGCATGAGGGCGCTGCTTCTCAGCTCTGCGACATCAAAGGCCTCGGTGTCTTCTTCTCCTCCCCCTTCGTCGTCGTATCTGAATATGTTCTCTCCGAAGTCTTCACTTTTCGCAGGAAACAGAGTCTGTTTTCTTCGCTGTTTTAGACCTAGGATCAAAAAGATAAACCCTAACGAAGAAAGCATACCAGAATATCCATTAACCCATGATATAATAATTTATAATTATTCACAATGATTTATAAATATTTATAATGATTATTAATACAATATAATACAATATATAATACAATATATAATCATATTGTATAATTAATATAACAATATGCTAGTATAATATGTTAATATGAGTTTATACTTATAAGTTTGTGTTTACAGATATTACATAGCATTTAATATCTTATTTATAATAAACTTTACAATCCTTGCTTTTGTTATAAGCTTCAGACATGAGCTTAGATTTTATGATTATAAGACAACAAAACATACAGTCGACCCTTGAACAATGCAGGGGTTGGGGACTTCCTCTCCTGGGCAGTGGAATAACCCCATATAACTTTTGACTCCCTCCAAACTTAAATACAGTATTAGCTGTTGAAAATTTACAACAGAGGCAGGCCAGGGGACACAAGGCAGCCTAACAATCTTTCTGGAGTAGAAAACCATAAAAATATAGCAAACTGTGTTTTGAGGATAATTTAAAATTTTATTTTTTTAGATATTGAAAACTAAAAGAAAAGCAGCAAAAGGGAACATTTTCCTACCTATATGCATTGGTCAATTTTAGTAACCAACGATCCACGTTAAGAGAAGGTAAGCACAACGGAACAGTTTGAAATTCCCCACTGAGGAAAATTCTGCGGCATAATTATTTTCTAAGTTAATATTTCCTGACTAGAAAGTATATGCCACCATAGATGGTTTACTACCTGTGCTCTGTGACACCACGTTCATTTCAGAAATCCCGAACTATCATTAAAAAAAAAAATCATAACACTGGGATGCCCACAATCAATGTTTGTGACCTAAGATAATTTTAACATCATGGAGAAATAGAACAATTTCAGAATGCTTATTATTATTATTACTATTATTTTAGTAAATAAAAATTGTGTGTGTGTGTGTGTGTGTGTGTGTGTGTGTGTGTGTGTGTGTGTCAAGGCTAGCCAACCCTTTCACAGCCTTGGATGTATTCAGAATTTCATCTATAGGAATTGAAACAAAAATAAAGTGATGTTATCCATATTATCATAAAGAGAAATACATTGGGCAATATTTTATATATACCTTACATTTAAAAAAATTGAAGTCGTGTTCTTGAAATAAGGCCATTAGATTTGAATCCAGGTACTATAAAATGCAGCTCAGATATATGGTTGTTATAGAAAGGGAGCTAATAAATAATTTTTCAATCTGTGATTTGGAGAGAGTATTCACAAAACTTTCAAAGGAAACTACTGACTACTGGTTGACCCACATTTCCAACCCTCTAAATATTACTCATGCCCTTGACTGTGAGGCTGCCCTTGGTTTCCTTATAGGGTTTTGAGACTTGGTGTAGGTCTGTACCTGTGTGTATATCAGTACTTGCCCTATTTCACTTGATTCTGATACCTAGCTCTGTAACTCTCATTTCAGTTTTATGATCAAAGACGATTAAAAAATTAGTGTCAAGACTGAGGCGAGGTAGGAAATAATGGTAATTTGTATGGGAAAGAGAAAGGCATGATTTTTGAAGCTTTGAGAAAAATGAGAGTGAAAGCCAAGCAAGTCCTGAAACATAGATGTCAATTTGAGTTGTGAGTTTGGGACGCAGACCCAGTGGCTGATGGGATTGCCCTCAACACGCAGTCAAGTTGTGCTGACTTTTGACATGAAGTTACAAGGGAAGCAAGAGAGGGTTTAGATTATACACGGGTATGTTAAAGAAAGAGAAAAGGTTTTGCCAAATGAATTCTTTTTAGTCTTGAAAGCCTGAGAAAAAACATTTTGGGGTTCATTTGCCTCACCTGTAAAATGAGTGTAACTTATCTGCTTGTGAAAACAACAAACAAACAAAAAAAGGGAACTATTTGATTGGAATTTCTTTCGTGTTTAGCACTTTGATCAAGTAAAACCCTGTTTTTGCCTTCGTCCACACTAACATTTACTTTCTTTCTTAATGGCCACAGGACCCTAGTGAGTTGCAGTATAGGGTCGAAGGGAGTTGTGTGCAGTTACGAAATTTCAGCACCTCGTGTACCAGCTACATGACCCTTTGCAAAGTACTTAGTGCTTTAAGTTTCACGTTCCTCATCCATAAAACGCAGGTGATAATAGTTCTACTCCATAAGGTTATTATGAGGATCAAACTGCATATTGTGTGTAAAGCACTCAAGACAATATCCTGGAGTGTAATAAGCGCTCAGCAGAAGGTCACCATTATTATGACCGATTGTTATATAACTGTATATGCTGAAATGCATTGTGACAAAAACATCCCTAAACAGAAGTGGACACCCATGCTGACATACTCATAGAATTCAAGGATCATTGGTTTTCTTCTTGAAATCCACAGTCACTCTTTTTTTTTAATTTACTCCACTGGTTTAAGAATTGCAACACATCCAGAAGAGCAATTAAACGCACATACATGCACATGCACATGCACACACATGCACACACACACACACACACACACAAACCTATACTGTGCCGTGGTAATGGAATTAACTATTTTTTTTATATTTCTTAGTTTCAATAAATGAAGATAGGTTCTGTTCAGCACTACTTACCAAATATTAGCATAATGCTTATCAAAATAGCAAGTACGACTTCTGTTCTGAATCCCATAGAAAGCATACGGTCTTTATTCCTGCAGGTCTGTGTACTGCCATAATCATCACAGTCACAGACGTGTATGGTAAGGGTGTTTGTACTTGTAAGTGATGGGCTCCCGTTGTCAGCAATTAGGACAGATATGTAGAAGACGGGCTCTTCTTGAAGGCTAAAACCAGTTCTATTAGTCAAAATTACAGCTGTGTTATCTAAAACAGAAATCCATGTGCATCATTTTTCAATAATACAAAAGAAATTCACACCAGTCACATGTACTAGAAGTCATGGTATAGATGTATCATATAAGGTAAAAAAAAAAAAAACAAACAAACAAAAAAAAAAAAACAAAGAGGAAATTTCTGATAAAAAGACAAAAGATCCACTCAAAAAGTCATTATCGATTTGACTTGGCCCTAACACTAATTACATAATTAGGTGAATTACACCAATCAATTCCAAAACGTCCTTGATAAAGGTAGAAAACATAAATGTGGAACACAGAAAACAAAGCAGCTTTTTAATGAGATGTCAATATTTTCTAGGGGGGGGACCAGCATTAAATTTACGTTGGCAGTCAGTTTCATTTGGGTTATTTACTCATGACACAGTTCTTTTTCTAGTAGAAACTCATTATTTTCACAACTACTACAAATACACAAGATTTTCAAAGTCATTTACAAGTAGCACAGCAAGTGATCTCAAATCATGTATTTACTAATGAGACAAAATGATTAGTTTTACTTGGTAGGAGAAATTCTGTTGGGATGTTTCATTTCACTTTGACATTATTAACCCATTTTCTATATAAAATCCAGATAATAGTTAAACCTTAGTAGCACTGATCACTCATCTAGATAGAACATTTTTAAAAGCTTAACAAAGATGAACAATATATACTCCAACACTTTTGAAGTTGTTTTTCCCTGAATCCCAAAATATTCTAAGTAATCTTTTTTGGTGCAGTCTTGTGCCTGGGTACTATATTTCTCCCCCCGCCCAACCCTTTTTTTTTTTTTTTTTTTCTTTTGGCCTGTCATCCACCCAAATGTTTTCTGTATCAATGAAACCTTAGAAGACACAATCAGTAAAATGCAAACAAATGGAAGTCTTTCAAAATGTGTGCCTGCTAACAACTTTTCCCAAATCATCTTTTAAAAGGAAATTCTCCATCATGTACCTGGAACCTATAAAACTCTTGTGATGTTATTTTATTTACTCGGCAGATTGGAAAGGTAAGAAAGTTTACATTTTTCCATATATATTTTATTAGATTACTTGTAATCACAAACATTGAATGAAATTATTTTCTTTACGTTTTAATATACTTCTTTTTCCTCAGCAACTTATTTTCTATTAATGTAAATAAATCTAAGCTGAAACTTAATTTCTTATATTGTTACATGCATTTTTTATCCTAAGAGTATTTGCGTTTCCTTCACTGGAGAATTTGACCAGGAGGCAAGGACGAGAAGATATCTGCATTTACTCTCCTGTAAAAGATCTCCCCCCAGGGGTGCCTGGTGGGGGGCTCAGTTGGTTGAGCCCCTGGGTCTTGATTTTGGCTCAGGTCATGATCTCACAGGATCCTGGGATCAAGCCCCACGTTGGGCTCTGCACTGGCAGCACGGAGCCTGCTTGGGATTCTCTCTCTCTGCCCCTCCCCAGCTCATGTTCATTCTTTCTTTCTCCCTCAAAATAAATGAGTAAACATTTTTAAAAATTGAATAAACATCTCCCCTAGCTCGAAACTTAAACTCAGTTGTGAGAAAGGACAGCTACAGGTATTTGACTATGGCAGCTCGTGTAATAAATCCTGTGGTGTTTCCTATCTTTAAGATATAAAGTAAAATTAAGATAGAAATCCATAGGATGACAAGAAAAACTTTTACTGAAGGGAAGGAAAAAACAACAGAGCTGTTTATACAAAGTCATTCCTCTTCTGTATCCGTATGGAGCGATAAAATATTCTGTCTCTCCAAACAAAATCCTTGGGAACATTGTGTCCTGAGATTGATGTAATCGTTCCATTTTGAAAGGAAGGGAATAATCTTAAACCAATTTTATATATTTATAGCTTCTAATTAATGACTCCAGATATCTGTGGATCAATCGAGCTAACATGACTATAAGTACATATCACTTTCTTCCCCAGACATAAATTTGAAATTTGAGTTATACAAGGACATGAAAGGAACCATTCTGTCAGAAATGCAATTATATTTGCAGGGTCTTTCAGAGTTTGCAAGGTCTTATAGCCACTGATGATTTGAAAAAGGGTTTTTCATTTAAAGGAATCCAGTGAGAAATGGGGTTAGTATTCAGAACTTGACTTTGAGTTTTGTTTACCATTTTCATTGCCACTCCCTACTCTCTCAACGTTATCATATCCCAAGAACCATATAAAAAGCAGCAGCATTATAAATTCCCTTAAAACCAAACACATTTCTCAAAGAAAGGATAAAAGGCCATTGTGACGAATGCCATTACCTTGATTATCTATGATTATAAAACTTGAGTTCTTTGTGTCTTCCACAGACAGATTAAAGTAAAAATGGTGATCTTCTATGGATTCATCTCTATCCACTGCACTGATGGTCTGAATTACCTAGAAAAGACAGAAATAGGTTGCTAGCTTTTGATTCCAGAAACTAACTACTGTTAGAAAGATTATCGTCATCATTAGCTTTCATCAAAGCTGTTTTACCAATTTTTTAAGGATATTGCAGAAGATAACTCAAATTTGGGAGAATATTACAATATTTTCTCAGATTATAAATAAGTTCACTTGTACCTTTTAAAAGAGCGACTTGATATTGCATAATAAATCAGTCTTGATGGATAAGATGATTTCCATCAGTTAAGTTTGTTAGAAGTTCTCAAAGTATTACTGCTTAGAAATCAAGATTCCCTCCCATGTTCTCTGTCTGATTTCCCCCTTTCTTCCTTTTTTTTTTTTCTTCTCCCTTCCTTTTCTGAATAGTGGCCATTATGATTTGTTGCAGTTATATATTCCCTGCTTATTTGAGAGCATAACTGTGGTAAACTTATTGTCTTACTAAAGTATTAGCTAAACTAATGAGTTTTTAAATTGATTTGAGGAAATAATGCAGTTAGAGCTTAGGGGCAATGTACATGATTTCCTTTGACCCATAAAGATTATGGCAAAAGTGTTCCACATCAAATAAATTCCTATTTCAGATCATAAAAAAAAAGTAAAATAGTGCAGTTTTGAACACATCAATTCTTTTTTTCCAGACACGAATGTGTCAGTCAAGTAGTTCATTATTGTCAAAAAAGAGATATGCTGTCATGATCACATAGTGAGATTGTGATTCATTCTGGAAATTAAAGTAAATTGATTATAGAAGTTATTGTTTTGAATTTTCTAGAATTAAAGTGCTTTTAACCATGTGTCAGACAGAAACATCTTTAGCTGCAAGATGACAGGCCCAAAATTTATAATGTTATACTTCAAAGAATAGATACATATCCACCTGCTTAAAGAGCTAACATAATTTGTACATTATTTCTCTATTTCTTGACTTACCTTTTTCTGTATGACACATTCCTAATTAAATCATAATCATACAGTGTTAATGCACCGAAACATAGTTCCATTCAATCCATGCCTATAATAATAAATGTGGGTTGTATTAGGGCAGTGCTTTTATTTTGGATTATCATCATAGCTAGGGTAAAGGGAGGGGGAACTTGAAACACGGATATGTTGAACCCTGGCTTTGCCACTGACTAGTTTTTTACATTTAAAAAATGGAGATACTGGGGCGCCTGGGTGGCTCAGTCGGTTAAGCGTCCGACTTCAGCCAGGTCACGATCTCGCGGTCCGTGAGTTCGAGCCCCGCGTCAGGCTCTGGGCTGATGGCTCAGAGCCTGGAGCCTGTTTCTGATTCTGTGTCTCCCTCTCTCTCTGCCCCTCCCCCGTTCATGCTCTGTCTCTCTCTGTCCCAAAAATAAATAAACGTTAAAAAAAAAAAAATTTAAAAAATGGAGATACTAACTTAACTTTTAGGATGCGTTTTTAGAATTATTTGTCATGGGGCACCTGGGTGGCTCAGTCAGTGGAGCATCTGACTTCGGGTGAGGTCATGATCTCACTGTTTCGTGGGTTCGAGCCCCATGTTGGGCTCTGTGCTGCCGGCTCAGAGCCTGGAGCCTGCTTCCGATTCTGTGTCTCCCTCTCTTTCTGCCCCTCCCCCATTCACACCCTGTCTCCCTCTCGCTCTCAAAACTTAATAAACACTAAAAAAATGTAGAATCATATGTCCTAGCTTGTCAAAGTGCTTTTCACACAATCAGTATGTGTTTATATGCGTTTTCTTCATGAAAACATAGTCTTATTGGGATTTGCACAGAAAAAGAGGTATCCCGTGGAATACTGTGTGTAATCTCATTATATGCATATTTGTTTAATTAAGATTGATAGCAAACTGCAAAAATTCATGTTTATCTTGTTGCCATATGCGGACTTGATTTTTAGACAAGGAATAATGTATCTCACTACCTGACTCTGTATTAAATACATGCATCAGACTAAATGTTGAATATGTTTCCCTTTTGTGAATGAAGGCTGAAGCAGACTGGTGAGATTTTCACTTTATATATATTCTTAAATAATTTTAATTAATGAAACTACTCTCTACATATGTATAGGCAAACTGAATATGCATAGGTTTCAGCACCCTGGTCCCCCCCTTTTTTTTTTAATGTTTATTCTTGAGAGCGAGACAGAGTATGAGTTGGGGGAGGGGGCAGAGAGAGAGGGAGGAGAGGGAGACACAGAATCAGAAGCAGGGTCCAGGCTCTGAGCTGTCAGCAGACAGCCTGGCACCGGGCTCGAACTCACAAACCGTGAGATCATGACCTGAGCTGAAGTCGGATGGACGCTTAACTGGCTGAGTCACCCAGGCGCCCCAACCTTGGTCCCTTTTTAACGTATGTGCCTCCACTTAAACTTGCTTTATAGATTGAAGTTACATATGAACCACTTTACAAAAATAGGAAGCCACTGACAGAATCAGTCACAGAGTAGGTATCGTTAATTCTTTTGAACTAACCCTGAACATGTACATTATTCTTGAGAACACACATTTCTCAAACAGGGCCAACATTTTTGAACACAAAAATCTTGACTAAGGATCTCAATTTTCCTTTTCATACGACAATGGGAGGGTTTTGGTTTTCATTTTCAAATAAAATTCTAAGAAAAAATCTTTTGCATTGATTAGATTTCTAAATGATCTCCTTCTAACTACTTACCTGGAGCCTATCAATGGTCATATACATTGATGAGAGGGGCCGAGACAAATCAAAAAGCAAAGATTAGACAAAGAAGAATGGCCATGTGATGACAAATTCTGAGAACTCAGATTTTTAAAGTCCTCTTTGTTTTGGGTAGAGTTTTTTCTAATTTTTTTTTTTTCTGACCCAATCCATGTGATTCTCCATTTATAACACTTTAAAATCCATAATGGAAACAGTGTGACAGCCTAGAAAATCTAAAAATACCCACGTCTCAATGGGAACTCACCTAAGGGCCTGAGATTATTTTATATATCACCGTAGGCCATCTTCACAATTATCCTATGCGATAACTCCTATTATTGTCTCCGTTTGATATTTATTTATATTTCTCTTCAGGTCACCTAAGGATCTCAGGTAAATAAAACGGTTGGGTCAGAGTCTGAATGCAAGCCGACGCTACCACTAGCGTGAAATGAGTAGCGAACGTGGGCCTCAGAGCACATTTTCTTCAGATTTATTGAGAAAAATAAGATTGGAAAATATTTAAACTGTGCATCAGGATGATTTGATATACATATACGCTGTGAAAACATTCTCTCCATGGAATTAATTACCACATCCATCACCTTACATCTTTATCATTTTTCCAAGTTCTACTTTTTTAGCAAATGTATAGAGTTTTATCAGCGTAGGCACCATGTTGCACATTCGATCCTTGGACTTTATTCATCTTATCACTGAAAGTTTATCCTTTACCAATCTCTCCCTCTATCTCACACCCCCAAGCCCCTGGCAACCATTTTCTATTCCCCCACAGAACACATTGTTCAAGCCCTGGACCTGTTCTTGTTCCTGAAGTTTGCATACAAAAAAACAAAACAAAACAAAACAAAACAAAACAAAACAAAACAAAACAAAAAAACACACACTGTAAAGGATGTGGCATACAAGAAGCAAACAAAACGAAGTCTCATACAAGACAGAGACATGCACAGAAATAAGTAATATAATTCCTATAGAAAAGAGAGACACTAAAAATAACGGTTGAGGAAAAAAAGAAGAAAATAATCTGAGTATTAACGTAGGAGAAAGAAAATGATTTTCCAAGGTGGAAGTGAATGAATACTTGAGTAAAAAACATGAATTAATGGGGCAAGTGTGATCCAGACAAAGAAATACCGTGTGAAAACCATGAATGCAGACAGAGAACATATTATTAGGTAGAAATGAAAGAAATTTGCATTTACAGGTCAAAGGTAGTTAAATATTGGCATAAGTTTCCATTTAATCATTTTATAGAACTACAAATGGTATTTGACTTTAAAGATAATCATGGGAAAAAATAATCATTTTTCACCTGTCAATTACCATGTATAATGACTTCTTTAAAAAAAAAAGAGGCACACATGGGCCAACTTACTAAAATGCCATTCCTAGATTAATTATTCTGATTTAAAAAATCAGTACAACATTCATTTTTGACACAGAATATAGGTATGACCTTTATTAAACATGCAATTTTTTGATAGCTAGGCAAAGAAGTAAGTATTATACATGGATTTGGAGCAAACAGTTAATACATTTGAGTCTGTTTCGTTACCTGAACAGTAGATCTCAGTGAAGTCTACTTCCAGGATTAGCTGAGGAATTTTCAAATAAGATTATAAATGATGAATTAAAAAAATAAATGATGAATCAAAATACAGGTATTGAGTATTGATATAAATTCTGAATTCCTTGGAATGTGTTTAATAAACAATTTCTATTAATGCACATTAAACAAAAAGTGAGAGCTGCACTAAATGAATACATGGAAGGATTTTTAAAATTTCAACTAAATTGCTGCTTATTTAGTTATCCTAGGTAGTTGTACCTTGCATCAAGCTATAAATGCAAATTCTTTCTCCCTCTGTCTGGAAATATAGTCAACAAATTTGCGTAAGACTGTCACTTTTTATACCACTCCACTGAGAACATGATTACAAATTAGACTTGTTTTGAGAAAATAAAGGATTCGAAATTGTTGTTGAATATCTGTTCAAAAGGCCAAAGTATTAATTAATACAGTAATAGAATTAGAGCTAAGAAAATCTAGTCGACAGTCTGTTTTCTTTCTTTGTTTAGCATGTTATTAGGAGAAAATGTTGAGAAGCTCATAGTATTCTAATGTTTTGGTACTGGACAGAGACAGAGATACTCTACGTTTCTAAAAAGGACTTTTAACAAAATTATATGCATTTAAATGTCATAGATATATAATGTTTTGACGTTTACTTATAGATATCTACTTATATTCATTTAAAAATTGTACTTTCTTATTTGTATATCAGTATATATATATATATATTCCTTTTGTTAAATGAATTTTAAAAACATACTTTCTAAAAATTCATATAATATATAAATGAAAAAATTAATGTATAAACATATTTGACTAATATCCCAAAGGTATCTGTTTAGCAAATATTTCATTGGCATTTGGAACACACCAAGCCATCTCAGGCCCTGGGGGTGCAACAGTGGCCAGGACCAAGTGTCTCTGTCACCACAGTTTACATTCTAATGGAGAAGAGGGACGTACTACCTGAAGAATAAAAGTGCAGAATAAAACACCCAAAGCACATAATACTTAAACATTTGGGGGTCAGAGGACCTGGCATCTAACCTAAAAATAAAAGATTACACTTCAGAGGTGAGCAGTGGTGATGCCATGAATGTTCTAGAAGGGCTTATCACCAAGGTTGTACTTTATATCGAGGTCTACTCACAAGTTATAAATTGGGGAAAAAAAAGATTTTATTTTTTATCTGAGATCCCATGATCCAAATGTTTGGGAAATTTCTGCATTTTAGAATGTTCATTCTGAAGACACCTTTAGTGTGGATCTGGAAATAGGGAACCTCGTTAACAAGCTGTTGCCATGATCCAGGGGAGCATTTGGTTTGTATTCAAAACCTCCTGATGTGATACATAAAGACAATAACATCCACAGTTACAGAACGTGTTATTTTAAATGAGAAATTATATGGAGATTGCTGAAGTGGTTGCCTAAACTGAAGATGGTAACAGCATGCTCTCAGGTGAAGGTTTCCCAGACTCCAACTTTCCCATAGGGAATGTTGACATCATCAACGTAACATTTCACCCTTTCCAAGAGGGCGTACGATGTATTCTTCTATTTTCCCACCACTAAAAACTGCCATGGAAATTGTCTCCATGCTCTCAGACTTAACTGATAACAGCAACAACTGTGGTGTATCCCTGCATGTGAGCTGTGAGACTGGAAGAGAAATTTGATTTTATAAGACGGTCCTTCAGCAGAACCATCCATGATTCACTCCAGAAGGTATGTTAGGTCTCTGGTAGGGTGAGCGAGGCTAAAGTACGGAGGTACTCAGGGGATGGAATCAACAGAATTAATGATGGATTAAATATGAAGAAGAAATGACCAGACTGAATTAAGGATGATGTCCACACGTCCATCTTTCCTGCACAATTTGGTGAGTTATGGTAATTTGGCAAGGGATACTGAAAAAAACAGGGCAGGCTTAGAAGAAAATGTGGTGTAACCTTAGGACATACAAGCGGAACTCTCTAGTTAACTGGGCATACAGCTTGAAATATAGGAGAAATAACAGGCGTAAAGATCTAGAAGTTATCATGAAAGAGTGATCTTAAAAACTAAAAGGACGGGACACAAGAAAGAAAGGAAGGTGAGAAGAAAACCAGATTATAATGTAGGATCATGGAAATTTAGGCAGCAGAAAGTTTTTACATGGAGACAACATGTCTTTACATTAGACAGAATATTGATATAAAAGAATCTAACATCACTGATAATTATACTTTACTCCTCAAAAAGATATTTGGTATCAGTCAAGATAATGGGAATCATTCATTTGAAAAATTAGAACTATTTCCACCAAACAGGAAAGGCAAATTGCCCTAATATCGGCTCATTTATTATATTCACATTCTGCAAACTACTGAGTATTCTCTCCCTCCTCTGCTCCCCACCCTGGGCATTTACACACCAACAACAAAAACAGAACCATGTGGATCATCAGGGAAATGCCTGATTTTCTCCAGAATCGAGGGCACCTATTCTGGCATTTTGATTTTCTACAATATATGGATGACCTGTCCAAAGCACATAGACACTTTTTAATTTGTCATCTTGTCCAGAAGTTAAGCCTGTGGGAAATAAGACCAAGAATGATCTTCACAGTATGAGAAAACACATAAAATATTTCCTTAATGATTTTTAATTCATTACCTGTGAAAATGATAGCATTCAGTATATATCATAGATATACGCAGTGAGTTATTTCTGTCTGTTTTTTTTTTTAATTTTTTAAACTTTAATTTGCTAAGAACATTGTTAAGATCTATGCTATTAAAATTTTTTTAAGTACACAACACCACATTGTTAACTACAGGCACAGATTTACTCATCTTGTATAACCGACACTTTATACAGGTTGAACAGCAACTCTCCGATTTTACATTTTTAAATGTGACTTCAACTGCTTAAAAGTCCACCATATTTCCTTACAGTCCTGCACTAGATCTCACTTCCTCAAACAAATGTCCTTCTTTTCAGTAATTTTTAAAATATATTTTACATATTATTGTATGGACCTGAGGTTCAGAACACTATGAAAAATCACAGTGTGAAAGCAGAAATTTCTTCTCCATCATTGTCTAAATTTTTTTTAACGTTTATTTATTTTTGAGACAGAGACAGAGCATGAACAGGGGAGGGGCGGAGAGAGAGGGAGACACAGAATCAGAAGCAGGCTCCAGGCTCTGAGCCATCAGCCCAGAGCCCGACGCGGGGCTCGAACCCATGGACCGCGAGATTGTGACCTGAGCTGAAGTCGGACGCTTAACCGACTGAGCCCCCCAGGTGCCCCTCCATCATTGTTTTAAAGTATGGTACCCAACTTGTTTCAATATTGAGATCTTGACTATTGATTTGAGTGTTAGTTTTATCATTTTTTTCTTACGATACTTATTATGGCTGCATTTCATTACCCAGAATTTAAGTTTAATTTTATCAAAGGGCTTCTTAGCATCATCAAATGAAAAGTTGGTGTGTATCTTTTTGTTCCTTTGAGATATTGATATAATGGAAAATATTCATAGATCTAATTTTTTTGTTATCCTCCTAAGGATATCGTTTCTGTGCTGTGTATCAGCACTTAATACATTAATAAATTGTTTTTAATTGCAATTCACATATAATGCTTACAGACAGCCGTATTCTTAATAACTGTTTTGTGTTTGATTTTATGCTTGCAGGTATTTAATTCTGTCATTTTTTTTTTTTTTTTATTATGAGTAAAGATATTTAAAGTAACCTTAGGAGGCTCCCTTGTTTTGGATTTTTTTTTTTTTGAATATAGAATAAAGATCTTATTTGTAA